>NW_027185445.1:592500-607500 GCF_022577435.1 Embiotoca jacksoni | reverse complement strand
TGAACGGGGAGAGATGAACGGGGAGATGAACGGGGAGATGAACGGGGGAGATGAAGGGGGAGAGAAGAACGGGGAGATGAACGGGGGAGATGAAGGGGGGAGAGATGAACGGGGAGAGATGAACGGGGGAGAGATGAACATCTGCTATCTCTCCCCCGTTCGTCTCTCCCCCGTTTCCAAGTCTCTGTCATTTCCATCTTCCACTTCCTCCATCATGATGATAGAATAGAACTCTATTAATGAATCTCTTTTAAACTTTATTAATAAAACTATTTACGCTCTCAGGGATTTTATTGCTTTGCAGCTTTGATAAAACGTAAAATAGATTTGTATTGAGAAAGTTCAACACGTTCAGATCCTGCTGGACTTTAACTGGAACTCCAGAAGGATCTTTAAATAATCACTTCCTGTCTCAGTCATGGAGGTCTGAAGTTTCTCTGTCATATCAAGGATCTTTATCTTATCTTATCTTATCTTATCTTATCTTATCTTATCTTATCTTATCTTATCTTATCTTTATCTTATCTTATCTTATCTTATCTTATCTTATCTTATCTTATCTTATCTTATCTTATCTTTATCCTTATCTTATCTTTATCTTATCTTATCTTATCTTATCTTATCTTATCTTATCTTTATCTTATCTTATCTTATCTTATCTTATCTTATCTTATCTTATCTTATCTTATCTTATCTTTATCCTTATCTTATCTTTATCTTATCTTATCTTATCTTATCTTATCTTATCTTATCTTTATCTTATCTTATCTTATCTTATCTTATCTTATCTTATCTTATCTTATCTTATCTTTATCTTATCTTATCTTATCTTATCTTATCTTATCTTATCTTATCTTATCTTATCTTATCTTTATCTTATCTTATCTTATCTTATCTTATCTTATCTTATCTTTATCTTGTCTTGTCTTGTCTTGTCTTGTCTTGTCTTTATCTTATCTTGTCTTATCTTTATCTTGTCTTATCTTATCTTATCTTATCTTATCTTATCTTATCTTATCTTATCTTTATCTTATCTTATCTTATCTTATCTTGTCTTGTCTTGTCTTGTCTTGTCTTGTCTTGTCTTTATCTTATCTTGTCTTATCTTTATCTTATCTTTATCTTATCTTGTCTTATCTTATCTTATCTTATCTTATCTTTATCTTTATCTTATCCTTATCTTATCTTTATCTTATCCTTATCTTTAGCTTTATCTTTATCTTATCTTATCTTATCTTATCTTATCTTATCTTATCTTATCTTATCTTATCTTTATCTTTATCTTATCTTTATCTTATCCTTATCTTTAGCTTTATCTTATATTATCTTATCTTATCTTATCTTTATCTTATCTTATCTTTATCTTTATCTTATCTTTATCTTTATCATTATCTTTATCTTTATCTTTAACTTTATCTTTATCTCATCAGTTCAGATCCACTGCAGTGCTTGTTTCCAACATGTTTGACTGTAACAGCTTCTGGAAACAATGAAGAGCTCCTTCTGTTGGCAGATAAATGAGACTGACTGAACATCAGACCTCCTCTGGATCTTCTGACTCCAGCTGCTGGATTTTAATTCCATGTCAGTTCTGATTCTCGGAGCTCGATAAGAAATAAATTGCTTCCATGCAGTGATTAAAAACAGTCTCATGCTGTTTCTATAAAACTCCAGAGAATCATTGTGTTTAATCTGAGTGGAGCGTGGAGGTGTTTCCAGCCCACCTGGTTCATCAGTGGGTACATATATGCACTGTATGTGTATGTGTATATATATATATATATATATATATATATATATGACTCTGCTGCTGGACTGTGCTCTGTGATGTCTGAGTGTGTCAGCAGGTCTCACCTGAGGTCAGGTACAGTGCATCCGGAAAGAATTCACAGCGCTTACACATTTTGTTATATTTCAGCCTTATTCCAAAATGGATTCAATTCATTTTTCCCTCAAAATTCTACACACAATATCCCATAATGACGTGAAATAGATTTTTTGAAATTTTTGCAAATCTATTAAAAATCAAAAATGAAAAACTCACATGTACATAAGTATTCACAGCCTTTGCCATTATTATTATTATTATTATTTTTTTTTTCACTTTATTAATCCCCGAGGGGAAATTTCTTCCCTACAGCAGGGGGGCTCTCAGGGGGGAGCTGCTGCAGCAGGCTGCCACTAGCGCGGCGCCAGGTAACCTGACCTGAGGTGCATGTTTTTGGATGATGGGAGGAAGCCGGAGAACCCGGAGAGAACCCACACAAGCACAGGGAGAACATGCAAACTCCGCACAGAAAGGCCCAGGACCGGATTCGAACCCGGAACCTTTTTGCTGTGAGGCGACAATGCTAACCACTGCACCACCATGCCCCCCTACACTCAAAATTGAGCTCAGGTGCTTCCTGTTTCCACTGATCATCATGAGATGTTTCTACAACTTGATTGGAGTCCACCTGGTAAAGTCAATTGATTGGACATGATGTGGAAAGACACACACCGTCTATATAAAGTCCCACAGTTGACATGTCAGAGCACAAACCAAGACATGAAGTCCAAAGAGTCATCTGTAGACCTCCAAGACAGGATTGTATGGAGGCACAGATCTGGGGAAGGGTACAGAAACATTTCTGCAGCATTGAAGGTCCCAATGAGCACAGTGGCCTCCATCATCTGTAAATGGAAGAAGTTTGGAACCACCAGGACTCTTCCTAGAGTTGGCCACCCGGCCAAACTGAGCGATCGGGGGAGAAGGGCCTTAGTCAGGGAGGTGACCAAGAACCTGATGGTCACTCTGACAGAGCTCCAACGTTGCTCTGTGAAGAGAGGAGAACCTTCCAGAAGGACAACCATCTCTGCAGCACTCCACCAAGCAGGCCTGTATGGTAGAGTGGCCAGACGGAAGACACTCCTCAGTAAAAGGAACATGACAGCCCACCTGGAGTTTACCAAAAGGCACCTGAAGGACTGTCAGTCCATAAGAAACTAAATTCTCTGGTCTGATGAAACAAAGATTGAACTCTTTGGCCTGAATGCCAAGCATCATGTTTGGAGGAAACCAGGCACCGCTCATCACCTGACCAACACCATCTCTACGGTGAAGCATGGTGGTGGCAGCATCATGCTGTGGGGGATGTTTTTCAGCGGCAGGAACTGGGAGACTAGTCAGGATGGAGGGAAAGATGAATGCAGCAATGTACAGAGACATCCTTGATGAAAACCTTCTCCAGAGCGCTCTGGACCTCAGACTGGGGCGAAGGTTCATCTTCCAACATGACAATGACCCGAAGCACACAGCCAAGATAACAAAGGAGTGTCTTCAGGACAACTCTGTGAATGTCTTTGAGAGGCCCAGGCAGAGCCCAGACTTGAACCCGATTGAACATCTCTGGAGAGATCTGAAGATGTCTGAGCACCGACGCTCCCCATCCAACAGACTTAACAAACTGGTTAAGAAGGCCGGCTCCATCATCGGCTACAAACTGGACAGTCTGGAAAAGGTGGTGGAGAGGAGGACGCTGAACAAACTATTATCCATCTTGGATAATCCTGACCACCCTCTCCACCTGCTGCAGGGACAGAGGAAGACGTTCTCCAAAAGACTCCTCCAGCTCCGCTGTCACAAGGACAGATACAGGAGATCATTCCTGATACAGGAGATCATTCCAGATACAGGAGATCATTCCAGATACAGGAGATCATTCCAGATACAGGAGATCATTCCTGCCCACTGCAATAAGACTGTACAATAACTCACCTCTGGCAAAATACATCACACAACAATAACACTGTTGACTGTGTTTCTTGGTTGTTGTATATAATATATATAGATATATACTGCACTGTATATACTGTATATATTGTGCATTTTATTTTATTTTTTTTTACTGCTATTTACTGTTATTTTATTGCTTTTCTATTATTCTATTATTATCGTATTGCTTCTGTATGCTGCTGTAGCGAAAAAAAATTCCCCTCGGGGATTAATAAAGTAACTACCTAACCTAACCTAACCTACCTGATGGAGCTGGAGAGGTCCTGCAAAGAAGAACGGGAGAAACTGCCCAAGAATAGGAGCCAAGCTTATAGCATCATACTGAAAAAGACTTGAGGATGTAATTTCTGCCAAAGGTGCTTCAACAAAGTATTGAGCAAAGGCTGTGAATACTTATGTACGTGCTATATTTTCGTTCTTTATTTTTAATAGATTTGCAAAAATTTTAAACAAACTATTTTCACATTATCATTATGGGATATTGTGTGTAGAATTTTGAGGAACAAATTAATTTAATCCATTTTGGAATAAGGCTGTAACATAACAAAATGTGTAAAAAGTGAAGCGCTGTGAATACTTTCCGGATGCACTGTACGATGAAGCCGATTAGTCCTGCCCAATAAATATCATTTGTTTGTGACTATCAACAATTGTTATTGTGTATTTGGTCTAATTGGATAAAACTGTTTAATTTATTAGGTGCCTCCTTTTTAGAAGCCTGTTTTTAATGAACTATTTAGAGAATGTAGAAAGTTGAAGAGGAAGACATGAACTGTTGTGTTGTCTCCTGGTGAAACTCTGCTCGTACACTGAATGGATGTGTTCTCTGAGTGGAGGTTATAGATGCCGTCTCTTTCCTCCGGACGTGTCCCAGCTGCAGTCAACCAACAGCGCTGCATGAGATAACCAGTGAAGATGTGACTACCTCCTCTGAAGACACCGTCCCTGGGAGACTAATGCTGCTGCTGAAGGTGAAGATGAGTTCAGTCGCTCTCTGTATTAAGCGTTGCTGAGTTGTCTTTGTCTAACAAAATTAATTCTGTTGTGAATAAGCACCTCTGCTCCCCTGTGGAGGCAAGCACTGCTGATGTGGCAGAAACATCCCTGCTGTTCACATCTGCTTGTTCCACTGAGTAAAGCAGTCAACAGCAACTTCTTCACATTGAAGTGTGTTCTGGAGACTCAATATCATAAACATGGTTACATTTTATCACCTTATAGGTGAGCAGCATTGTTGATTTCTCTCAGTGTTTACTACAGTTACTGGAGTTTTGAAAGTGAAGTGTTGTCCCATTCTTGCCTCAAATAGGATTTCATCTGCAGTTTTGCCTTAATGATCTCGGTCCAGAGAAGGCGGCGGTGTTTCTGGATCATGTTTCTATCTGGTTTCTTCTTTGGAGAGTTTTAACATCATTTGTGGACACAGCGATGAACTGTGTTCACAGACGATGGTTTTCACAAGTGTTCCTGAGCCCATGCAGTGATTTCCACTCCAGAATAGTGTGTTTTTAATGCAGTGCTGCCTGAGGGCCCGAAGATCACCACCATCCAATATTGGTTTCCAGCCTTGTCCCTTGTGTTCAGAGATTTCACTACTTTTCCATCTTTTGTTGAACCTGTCTCAACTTTTTAGAAACATGTCGCTGCCATCAAATTCAAAATGAGCAGATATTTTACATAAAACAATCACATTCCTCAGTTTCAACATTTGATATGTTGTCTTTGGTCTATTTTACATCAAATATGGGTTTACATGATTTACAAATCATTGCATTGTGTTTTTATGTTACACAGTGTTTTTAGGGAACAGGGTTGTACTTTCTGATTTGTTGTATGTTTGAATATCTTTCATCTGAACACACCTATCAGATGTGTCCTGGTCACTGCACCATGAACTCGTCACCACAATCCTCCCACCCTGCCGTAGAATCAGCAGTGGTCGTTAATGCTAAAATGAGCTGGCCTCCATTCTTCTCTACCTTTAAATGTGATGTATTCATTGCAGTCGTGTAAATATTTCACACAAAGCATTAGCTGAAATGATTATATCTGCCTGCTACGTGTGCGCTGCAGATGCTGATGTCCTCGGTGGGCTGTGGTTGTTTATTGACACATTATCATCTCTCCTGTATGCAGCATCTTTCCAGTGTTTTAATATAAAGGCAGGAATCACAACAGAAGATGGAAACAAGAGGTTCAATGTTCCCACATTTAACCTTTGTAGTAAACTCAGTGTGAAATACAGCAAACAGCCTCCAACTGACACCAACAGATGAAAATGCCTGATGCAGAGTCAGCAGATACACCTCAGATAAGAGTTAGAGATCAACAGCTGTTTAGGATGTGAGAACACTGCTTCTGTTTCAGGATGAAGACACATCCTGGTTTGTGGTACAATGAGCCCCATGTTAAAGTCACCAGGGTCACTTGAGGAACCAATCACAACTCTAGATCCAGTGTAAAATAATTTTCATTTATTAATGAAAGAAGAACAAGAAGTCTGAAAAGTGTGATGAATGAAATCTTGAAAGTCATTATGTCAGCTGATTGAGCTGAATCTGATTATTGGACTTGTTTTGTCTTAAGTCTGGTGAAGTGGAGTCTGTCACAGCACGGGAGGACATGAGGACCACTGCCATGTCCCCAGTCACACACATCCTTCCTGTCCAACGCAGGACACACGTCTCCAGCGTGACACAGTTGGTCATCTAACTGAGGCAGCATCGTCAGTCAATCCTCCTGCAACATATTAAAACCTGACCTGAACATCCTCCCTGTCTGTCATTATTACAAGTGGTCATGTGATGGCTTACTTCTTATACTTCTTATTACACTGAAGGAAGGACAGGAAGACAGTCTTTAAACGTGGACTGTCAGACTGTCTGTACTCCTGGTGGAGGACAGGAGGAGAAACAAACTAATAATCAGACAGACTTTATGTTTCTTTGCTTTTTTGTATGTCTGTAATATTTTTCTCCTTCAATGTCAGAAAGATAAACTGTAAAGTGACGTCAGTCGAGACGTGTCATGATTTTCTGTCTGAGTTTGAAGGATTTATCTCCTGCTGAGTTTACTCTATTCTTTTACATTTTATATGTGATGCATAAATCAAGGTTTTTATATAAAAAGGAGATAAAGTAAAGTCACACAGTAGAATATGAACAGGGTCACAGCCGCAGGAAACTGCTCTCAGCTCAGTGTTTGAGTTTCACAGCTTTGACCAACGTCATCTCCAGCAGACATCAGCGGCACTCTACCTGCCCTGTGACATCACACACCTGTTGACTAACCAGCCAATGAACACCCAGCGTGGTGCAGCGATGACAGGATGTCAGGACGTGGTGGAGATCAAACCAGAGCTACAGGAAAACGATAAACCTCATCAGGTGGACCCAAACACAACTCCAACAATATACCAACATCTGTAGATAATGTCATCAGTGAGTGCAGCTTAAATCTAGATGTTAGGTGTCACAAACAACTTCAAAAATACAAGCTGTACTCCGCTGCATCACATTCAAACAGGAATATTATTTGTCAGTTGATAAAGAAAAACAATCAGTGTGTTTCTGAGGAAAGAGTTTCGTTCGTCATCCAGCAGGAGAGTCATGATAAAAGACTGTAACGCAGCCATCAGTGGGATAAAATGCCCAGAAAGGATTTCATATACGAATTAAAGTAAGAGTCTGATATGCTTTCAAAGTCAGACTACCAAGATAATGTAGGGATGATGTTAAAATATAGAAGCATGTTAATGGGAGGCATTTTGTTGTGGACATTTAAATGATTATAAATAAAACTGCAAACATGTTCGTGACCACTAAGCTTCAGGAGGATTTCTCTGTGTTTGTGACTGTCACATTTCCTCTTAGCTAAAGACGTCAACTTTAAGAACATTTTGGGATTTCATCCAAAGAAATGCAAACATAGGAAAGTATTCTTGAAGGAATATTCCTTTAATATGCCTTCTTTAATTTCTTAGATCTTTACCAAATTTATTCATGAACTAATCTCTAAATTCGAACTTCTCCACTAACCGTCTTGGCACGCTAAATCTGAGAAGGAGAAAAAGAAGCACTGTCGGGCTTCACATGACACGATCATGAAGTGATTAAAAAGCTTAAATCTCAGACATGCTCCTCCACAGAGCGCCAACGGGCGCTCCTGTTTAGGAATGCGCAACATGTCCTGGTTGCAGCTCTCCTACTGTAGCTGTCACTTCTTTAATTGATTTAAGAGAAGCCCCCTTCACCCTCCCACCCCCACCCCCACCCCCTCCTCTGGCTTACCGTCCCTCCTCTCCTGTTAAATACTTCAGGAAAAACCTTCCTACCTGGAAACAACAGACTGAATAGACCCTGAAGAGACATACAAGTAGCACAGAGACTTCATGAGAGACGTCTGGAGTAGACTCTGAGCCCTTCACAACATTTTCTCATCCATTAGCAGTGTGAGGAGTGAAAAGCAGAGCGGTTACCTCCCGTCCTCCCAGTCCTCCTGTCCTCCCAGTGTCCCTCGGTCCGCCGAGTCGGTTAGTCTAAATCTGTGATGTCAGTCTGCCTCGCTGCTCCTTCACCCTGTTGAACTAAAAGCTTGATCTGCCTCTTCCCTCCACAACTCGCTGCTCTCTGCGTCTCCTCTCTCCCTCTAAGCCCCTCCCTCCTCTCTCAGCCTCTTTCTCTCTGTACATCCCTTGACCCCCCCCCTCTCCCTCGCTGTACTTTCATCCTCTACCGCTTCGCTCTTCCTCTCATTCTCTACAAGACTTTTCTCTCTTTATTGCCAGAATCTTAATTAAACAACCATTAAATAACTGTAACCATCATATTTTGTCTGTTTGTGGTGTCACATAATAACCAGTTTTAAAGAGATGCAGATAATTCTCTGTTTTATGGAGAGTTGGATGTAAACAGCAGCATCAACCTGATGTCAGTTTCCTGTTGATGCTTCAGTCGCACGTCGTCGACAGAATGAGACCAACTGAAAAACCTCAGTGGGCGTGTTCGAGCATTGATGGACGATGGCTCCTCCCACTGCTTGACTCTCAGTCATACCATTAAGACAACATAAAATGGCTACTTTTGTTGTGTTATGTATTTGATGTGGTTCTTTAACACCTGAGTTCAACAGTCTGTAAGTTATTTTAGTCGAACAGACAAAGTTAGTATTAATATTCTGTAATACTGTGTCAGCTTGCAGGAATTTAGTCACTGATTTGTTGACATGGCGTACTTCTGATATCTCCAGATGTCAGTTGAACTAATACGCTGATGGGAGCTTGTAACAGTCCGCGCAACGGATCATCTTTAGAGGAGTTCAACTGGAGCCAGTAGGACAAAGCTTCATCTCAAATAAAACCTACTTTACAATGTGATGTGACACCAACTTTAGTTCCTGAATTATGGAGAATTATGACCACTAAATTAAAAATGTTTCAATCAGCTAATTAGCGTTAGGCAGACTGTGTTTAGTAGGGGAGGACAGATGCTAACCCTGACTGGAAACATCTCTTTCTGGCACCAAACAGCACATCTTAGGTTAGGTAGTTACTTTATTAATCCCCGAGGTGAAATTTTTTCACTACAGCAGCATACAGAACCAATACGATAATAATAGAATAATAGAAAAGCAATAAAATAGCAGTAAAATAGCAGTAAAAATATTAAAATATTAAATATTAATATTAAATATTTAAATATTAAATTAAAAATAGTAAATATTAAATATAAATATAAAATGCACAGTATATACAGTACAGTATATATCTATATATATTATATACAATTATATACAAACAACCAAGAAACACAGTCAACGGTGTTATTGTTGTGTGACGTATTTTGCCAGAGGTGAGTTATTGTACAGTCTTATTGCGGTCGGCAGGAATGATCTCCTGTATCAGGAATGATCTCCTGTATCTGGAATGATCTCCTGTATCAGGAATGATCTCCTGTATCTGTCCTTGTGACAGCGGAGCTGGAGGAATCTTTTGGAGAAAGTGCTCCTCTGTCCCTGCAGCAGGTGGTGAAGAGGGTGGACAGGATTATCTAATATGGATAATAGTTTGTTCAGCGTCCTCCTCTCCACCACCTTTTCCAGACTGTCCAGATTGTAGCCGATGATGGAGCCGGCCTTCTTAACCAGTTTGTTAAGTCTGTTGGTGTCACTGGCTCCAATGCTGCCCCCACAGCAGACTACTAGAAGTACAGTTCACTGGCCACAACAGATGGTAGAACATCTCCAACATCTTGCTGCACACATTGAAGGATCGAAGTTTCCTCAAGAAAAGAGTCGACTCATCCCCTTCTTGTAGACAGCGTTGATGTTGGTCTTCCAGTTCAGTCTGTTGTCATGGAGACACCAGGTACTTGTACTCCTCCACCATGTCCACCTCCTCTCCCAGAACTCTCAGCGGTTGTGGAGCCGTCGTCTTCCTCCTGAAGTCAACCACCATCTCTCTGGTCTTGGCTACGTTCAGGAGCAGATGATTTCTTCCCGCCCACTCCACAAAGTCCTCCACTACTACCCTGTACTCCTCCTCCCGTCCATCCCTTATACACCCGACCACTGCAGAGTCATCAGAGAACTTCTGCAGATGTCTTGACTCTGAGTTGTACTGGAAGTCAGTGGTGTTGAAGGTGAACAGGAAGGGAGACAGTACAGTTCCCTGAGGAGCTCCAATATCAAATTGTAGAGGGTCCAGTGAAGACTTCACCAGCGGTCTGAGGTGGGCCAAGACCAGCCTCTCCAGCACCTTCATCACATGAAATGTGAGGGCAACCAGTCGGTAGTCGTTGAGGCCAGATGGAGTCGTCTTCGGGACTGGAACCAGGCAGGACGTCTTCCACAGCACCGGGACTTCCTCCTGCTTCAGGCTCAGGTTGAAGAGGTGTTGTAGAACCTCAGCCAGCTGGACGGCGCAGGTCTTCAGGACCACGGGGCTGATGCTGTCAGGCCCTGCAGCTTTGCGCTGGTGGAGTCTCTCCAGCTGTCTCCTAACCTGGCCAGCCGTCACAGAAAGGAGGGTGAGGGGGGCGTGGGGGGGTCGAGGTGTCGATGGAGGAAGAGCCCTTTGAGATTGAGGGCTCTATGCAGTTCACCAGGGGGTGCAGAGGGGGGGGGGGGAGGCAGCAGAGGTGTTTGGGAGGTGTAAGGTGTGGAGGAGACAGATGAGGGTGGTGAACTAAACCTGTTGAAGAAACAGTTTAGCTCATTGTTCCTCTCCAGGTTCCCCCCGATTGTTCCTCTCCAGGTTCCCCCCAGTTGTTCCTCTCCAGGTTCCCCCTGATTGTTCCTCTCCAGGTTCCCCTTGGTTGTTCCTCTCCAGGTTCCCCCTGGTTGTTCCTCTCCAGGTTCCCCCTGGTTGTCTCTCTCTCACCTTGAACCCAGTAATCTCCTTCATCCCGGTCATCACCTCCCTCACGTTGTTCTGCTGGAGTTTTGCCTCCAGCTTCCTCCTGTAGGAGTACTTGCACTCCCTCATCTTCTCCTTCAGGTGGCGCTGCACTCTCCTGAGGTCGTCCCTGTCCCCAGACCTGAAGGCTGCTTTCTTCTGATTAAGAAGCACCTTCAGGTCACTGGTGATCCACGGCTTGTTGTTGGGGAAGCAGTGTACAGTCCGGGATGGTCCGGGATGGTACGGTGGAATTTGATGTATATCTTCTGTGGAGTCTGACAGGAAGCCTTACATATACACCTCATAAAGGTGTAAGAGGAAGTTCAGGAAGTCTTCAGTAGCAGGGTGCTGGTGTGGATGAGACTGGTCCTGAACAGTGTTGGCCTGTCTGGGCTGACACACCTCCCCAGTGTTGGATCGTGCCTGCAGACTGGAAGTTCAACAGGGCTGCAGGATGGCCTCCAGTTATCAAGGCATCACACAGCTCACCCTCTCTGGGGAAGCTTTGTTCGGGGGCTTCTGGAAAGGAACTTCACATCCAAGAGGAGCCATGCAGGTTCTGTCCTGGTGAAACAGTGGAGCGGCTCTTTGCCCCTGCAAGGTGACTAGCGGACCATCCAGTCTGCATTTTATTTTTGGACATGGTGACCAATGGGGAGTCTTATTGGGGGTACAGTGGGATATCGGAGCCATCTGGTTTTATCTGATTCTATCTCTTTGCTCCCATTCTGTTTGTGATTTTTATGAATGGTTGTCTGGATTAGGGTGCTCAGAAATGCTCAGTGAAGGAGATCAAGCAGCTGAAGTTTTATTCACAAGTGAGATAAAACTGGATCATCATCTCATCTAAGGTCGTGTGCTTTGGGTGGTGACAGAGGATGAGATTACAGTCAACTGAAGTGAGTTTCCTACAGAGAGTCTCATAGACATGGTGAGGGGCCAAGATATCAGGATGGTTTTGGGGTAGAAATGTTCCTTCACATTCAAATTAGACAGCAGCAGTGGTTCAGGGGTCTGATCAGGATGACTCCAAGCCTCCATACTCCATCAAAGGTGCACCTGAAGGTTTCTATATCTCCTTTGTTTGGGAAAACCTTCCCTGAAAGAGCAAGAAAACCTTGATGGAAGAAAGACATTTTTACCAAGTGGTTTATTTTGCTAACACCAAGATCCATCGATAAGTGACAAAAAATGAATGAATGAATGAATGTATAGACAGAATGATTGAACAGACAGATGACAGACAGTTTGAGGTGTTAATAAATAAAGTGCTGTGGTGTTAATAAATAAAGTAATGTTGAGGTGTTAATAAATAAATTGATGTTGTGGTGTTAATAAATAAAGTGATGTTGTAGTGTTAATAAATAAAGTGATGTTAATAAATAAAGTGATATAGTGGTGTTAATAAAGAAAGTGATGTTGAGGTGTTAATACATAGTGTTGTTGAGGTGCTAATAAATAGAGATGTTGAGGTGTTAATAAATAAAGTGATGTTGAGGTGTTAATAAATAAAGTGATGTTGTGGTGTTAATAAATAAAGTGATGTTGTGGAGTTAATAAATTAAAGTGACGTTAATAAATAAAGTGATGTTGCGGTGTTAATAAAAAAAAGTGTTGTTGAGGTGTTGCTAAATAAAGTGAAGTTGAGGTGTTAATAAATAAATTGATGTTGTGGTGTTAATGAATAAAGTGATGTTGAGGTGTTAATAAATAAAGCGATGTTGCGGTGTTCATAAAAAAAGTGTTGTGGTGTTAATAAATAAAGTGAAGTTGAAGTGTTAATAAATAAATTGATGTTGCGGTGTTAATGAATAAAGTGATGTTGAGGTGTTACTAAATAAAGTGTTGTTGAGGTGTTAATAAATAAAGTGATGTTGTGGAGTTAATACATAAAGTGACGTTAATAAATAAAGTGATGTTGAGGTGTTAATAAATAAAGTGTTGTTGAGGTGTTAATAAATAGTGATGTTGAGGTGTTAATAAATAAAGTGATGTTGTGGTGTTAATAAATAAAGTGATGTTGTGGAGTTAATAAATAAAGTGATGTTGTGGAGATAATTAATAAAGTGATGTTGTGGAGTTAATAAATAAAGTGATGTTGTGGAGTTAATACATAAAGTGACGTTAATAAATAAAGTGATGTTGAGGTGTTAATAAATAAATTGATGTTGTGGTGTTAATAAATAAATTGATGTTGTGGTGTTAATAAATAAGGTGGTGTTGATGTGTTAATAAATAAAGTGATGATGTGGAGTTAATAAATACAGTGATGTTAATAAATTAAGTGATGTTGTGGTGTTCTTAAATAAAGTGATGTTGTGGAGTTAATAAATAAAGTGACATTAATAAATAAAGTGATGTTGAGGTGTTAATAAATAAAGTGATGTTGTGGAGTTGATAAACAAAGTGATGTTGAGGTGTTAATAAATAAAGTGATGTTGTGGAGTTGATAAACAAAGTGATGTTGTGGAGTTAATAAATACAGTTACGTTAATAAGTAAAGTGATGTTGAGGTGTTAATAAATAAAGTGTTGTGGTGTTAATAAATAAAGTGATGCTGTGGAGTTAATAAATAAAGTGATGTTGTGGAGTTAATAAAGAAAGTGATGTTGCGGTGTTAATAAATAAAGTGATGTTGAGGTGTTAATAAATAAAGTGATTTTGAGGTGTTAATAAATAAATTATTGTTGAGGTGTTAATAAATGAAGTGTTGTTGAGGTGTTAATAAAGAAAGTGATGTTGTGGAGTTAATAAATAAAGTGATGTTGTGGTATTAATAAATAAAGTGTTGTTGAGGTGTTAATAAATAGTGATGTTGTGGTGTTAATAAATAAAGTGAAGTTGATGTGTTAATACAGACATTGATGTTGCGGTGTTAATAAATACAGTGATGTTGAGGTGTTAATAAATAGTGTTGTTGAGGTGTTAATAAATAAAGTGAAGTTGATGTGTTAATACAGACATTGATGTTGCGGTGTTAATAAATAAAGTGTTGTTGAGGTGTTAATAAATAAAGTGTTGTTGAGGTGTTAATAAATAAAGTGTTGTGGTGTTAAAAAATAAAGTGATGTTGTGGAGTTAATAAATAAAGTGATGTTGATGTGTTAATAAATAAAGTGTCGTGTTGTTAATGAATAAAGTGATGTTGTGGAGTTAATAAATAAAGAGATGTGGAGTTAATACATAAAGTGACGTTAATAAATAAAGTGATGTTGTGGTGTTAATAAATAAAGTGAAGTTGATGTGTTAATACATACATTGATGTTGCGGTGTTAATAAATAAAGTGATGTTGAGGTGTTAATAAATAAAGTGATGTTGTGGAGTTGATAAATAAAGTGATATTGTGGAGTTAATAAATACAGTGATGTTAATAAATAAAGTGATGTTGTGGTGTTAATAAATAAAGTGATGTTGTGGAGTTAATACATAAAGTGACGTTAATAAATAAAGTGATGTTGAGGTGTTAATAAATAAATTATTGTAGAGATGTTAATAAATAAAGTGTTGCTGAGGTGTTAATAAATAAAGTGATGTTGAGGTGTTAATAAAGAAAGTGATGTTGAGGTGTTAATAAATAAAGTGTTGTTGAGGTGTTAAAAAATAAAGTGATGTTGAGGTGTTAATAAATACATTATTGTAGAGATGTTAATAAATAAAGTGTTGCTGAGGTGTTAATAAATAAAGTGATGTTGAGGTGTTAATAAAGAAAGTTATGTTGAGGTGTTAATAAATAAAGTGTTGTTGAGATGTTAATAAATAACGTGTTGTTGTGGTGTTAAGAATTAAACTTATGTTGTGTTTTAATAATTAAACTGATAAGAGGTGTTA
>NW_027185445.1:495000-587500 GCF_022577435.1 Embiotoca jacksoni | reverse complement strand
TTTTCCGTTAGAAACCCTCTTGAAGGTTTCCTCAATAAATAAATAATATTGCACAAATGTGTAGATTCTGTTGCTGCATGCTATCTGACCTCCAGCATCATATATCAAGCCTGCGCTGAGGGAGCAGCTGTCTTTATATATACCACTGAATACTGAGATAATGAGGGTCATTTACAACGTGTTGAACTTCCTGTTTATTATTCAGATGTCACAGTTTACATTTGGAGCAATGAAATTCAAATTCATGTCCTCAAAGCATTTTGATGATATGAACGTCTAGTCATCAGTCTTCACCAATCAGCTCACCTCGTCTTCCTTCAACAAGCGGTCCGCTCTCCACTGCGGCGCTCTGACAGGCTGTAATGGATGAGGAGGCCCGGCTGGCTGCAGAGGAAAAGCTTCCCCCAAGAGGGAACTGATGTCCTTGGATGCAGATGGCGTGCCGCCAAGGGCAGATGATGTTCTTTTGGAGCTGAATTCATATTTCCTCAGGCACTGAATTTCCAATCATCTTTTGCATTTCTTGTCATTTCTCTCCAGTTTGTTTTACTTTAGCGATTATAAAGGTTACATTTCTTCAATGCGCGCCAACATTAACAGCATTAATAGCCAGGAGAGCCTACAGCTTGTGTAGGGTACTTCTTCAATTCCATTCATTAAAAGATAATCACACCACAACAGAAAAAAATCAACTAAAGGGTTGATGAAGAGGTCTGGTGGCCCAGAAGAAGTTCAGCGATTCAGACGGAGCAGAGACTGATGGAGCTGTGAGATACTGAGTCCGGTTCATCTCAGCGTTGACTCTGTTATGATCATTTTCATTTTATCCATACATGTTGACTCTGTGTGGAGGATCCTGGTGTCTCTTGTTTCACCACAACACACGTGTCACATTAAATTATTGAACAAAGCTCTCGCTGTAAATGTCTGTAAAGAACACAGATGTTTTTTGTGTTTTTGTCTGAGTGAAAAACTAAGAACAAATAAAATGGTCTGTGATTTTGAAGTAGTCTTTGAGAATGAAACGTGAACAAACCACGTGTCATTGTGTCCTCTGAGAGCAATAAAAAGCACTGATGCTTCGCTCGTGCAATATTTTGGACCATAAAGTGCTGAAACTCTTGGGCTTCTTCCTGGTAATCTCCCAGGGTGATTCTGGGCCTTTTAAATGATATACAAATGATGTATATTATAATATGTAATGTTTTAACTGTTCCTCTCTTCCAGATTAGACACCACTTTAATTTGTGTCAGCTTTCTGCTGATTATTCCTCCTCTGACAGATGTTTTCTTCCATCTGCAGCTCTGCTCGGTTTCTTGCTTGTGCCTCGTGTCTGTGAGCAGCAGAACTGTTGAGTACGAGTTCTCCCACTTCACCACCAACGTAATCCAGCTCCTCTTTGATCATCAGCACTTTGTTCTAACGAGAAGTCGACAACACGCGCATTTCGGTTCCTGTTGTTGTCTGTCCTTTAATCCATCGAAGCAGACCAACATGTGTGATGTATGTGATACAAAAAAATGCAATAATCTCTTTACTTTAATGGGGATGGAGCTTTTATATGAGACAGCATATCAAGGTTTTAAAGCACCAGGTTTCATGAAGAGCGCCGATCACCTTCATGTTGGGTGGTTTGTTCCTCTGTTAACAAAGATAGAACACTTTCTTCTGCTCCCTCCTTCAGTTAATGACCAGAAAGTTCCCTTCCTCCCCATCAACAATGTCCCAATTAGTGTTTCTTACAGATCACCTCCGTGCCTAACAAGATCCACAGGGTCCCCGAGAGGAGGCGGCATCTTAGCAGCTTTTAGTGTCACAGCAGCCGAAGATGTTTGAGATGACACGGCTTCAAACGTGACATCTCAAATTAAAGAGAGCTTCTAGATCTTCAGTCCACAGTCTGTTTGTCCATCTCCAATACTTTTTACTTTGTACATGCTTCCATTAGATGTCATCAGGAAGCACTGCATCAACTTCCATTGTTATGCAGATGACACTCAGCTATATCTTTCTATAAAACCAGATGAAACTAATCAGTTAGTAAAACTTGAAGCCTGTCTAAAAGACATAAAGGCCTGGATGACCAAAAACTTCCTGCTTCTAAATTCAGACAAAACAGAAGTTCTTGTACTTGGTCCTAAACACCTCAGAAACTCTTTCTGTAATCACTTAGTTACTCTCGATGACGTTGTCTTGGCCTCCAGCAAAACTGGGAGGAACTTTGGCCTCCAGCACCACTATGAGGAACCTTGGTCTCCAGCACCACTGGGAGGAACCTGGGAGTCTTTTTTTGATGAGGATTTGTCATGTCATGTTGGTGTGTATGTTAGTGTGTCTGTGTGTATGTTAGTGTGTTAGGTTAGGTAGTTACTTACTTTATTAATCCCCGAGGGGAATTTCTTTCGCTACAGCAGCATACAGGAAGCAATACGATAATAATAGAATAATAGAAAGCAATAAAATAGCAGTAAAATAGCAGTAAAAAATATTAAATATAAATATAAAATATAAAATGCACAGTATATACAGTACAGTATATATCTATATATATTATATACAAACAACCAAGAAACACAGTCAACAGTGTCATTGTTGTGTGATGGATTTTGCCAGAGGTGAGTTATTGTACATTCTTATTGCGGTCGGCAGGAATGATCTCCTGTATCAGGAATGATCTCCTGTATCAGGAATGATCTCCTGTATCTGGAATGATCTCCTGTATCTGGAATGATCTCCTGTATCAGGAATGATCTCCTGTATCTGGAATGATCTCCTGTATCAGGAATGATCTCCTGTATCTGGAATGATCTCCTGTATCAGGAATGATCTCCTGTATCTGGAATGATCTCCTGTATCAGGAATGATCTCCTGTATCTGGAATGATCTCCTGTATCAGGAATGATCTCCTGTATCTGGAATGATCTCCTGTATCAGGAATGATCTCCTGTCTCTGTCCTTGTGACAGCAGCTGGAGGAATCTTTTGGAGAAAGTGATCCTCTGTCCCTGCAGCAGGTGGAGAGGGTGGTCAGGATTATCCAATATGGATAATAGTTTCCTCAGCATCCTCCTCTCCACCACCTTTTCCAGACTATCTAGTTTGTAGCCGATGATGGAGCCGGCCTTCTTAACCAGTTTGTTAAGTCTGTTGGTGTCACCGGCTCCAATGCTGCTCCCACAGCAGACCACAGCGAAGTACAGTTCACTGGCCACAACAGATGGTAGAACATCTCCAAGGATTTCTTGATTGAGAACAGGTGTGTCAGTAATCAGGCCTGGGTGTGGCTCGAGAAATTGAACTCAGGTGTGATAAACTACAGTTAAGTTATGTTTTAACAGGAGGGGGCAAACACTTTTTCACACAGGGCCATGTGGGTTTGGATTGTTTTTCTCCCTTAATAATAAAAACCTTCATTTAAAAACTGCATTTTGTGTTTACTTGCTATCTTTGACTAATATTTTAATTTGTTTGATGATCTGAAACATTTAAGTGTGACAGACATGCAAAAAAATAAGAAATCAGGAAGGAGGTAAACACTTTTTCACACCACTGTATATTATCATTGTTTGTAGGTGGCCTTCACATTCACCACCTTCATCCTCTTTAAACTCAGAACTCCTCTTCTCAATGTGGCACGTTTTATCCCGTATAAAGTTTTCAAATATTAATAGAGCAGCTTGCAGTTATGAATATAATTCTGTATTTACCTACTTTCCTCCTGTGACTGTATTGTATGATCTTTAACGGGGTCTAATGACTCCGCTGTGGTCATGGCTGGATGAAGCTGCTTGACCCCTGAGGTCCTGACCTCTGGGCCCAACCACCTGAAACCAGGCTTGTGTGTGTCTCATTAGCTTGTGTAAAGTTGATTTTGCTGGGGTTACTGAACTGGAATTCCCCATTGAAAGTCCTTATGTAGGCTTTATTGCATCCATCTTCCCCACATACCTTAAAATACGATACAGCACATGATTATTTCAAGGTCTCATGTTGATGGAAGTCTCTTCACAAGGACAGACAATTATATAACAATGATGAACCTGAAATGGAACTGTGGTGGCGGGGTGTGGTTAGCGCAGCTGCAGGGGTAGAGAGTGGGAGGAGTGGTTCAGGGAACGGTGCCGGGAAGGGGTCATGAGCACAGCTGAGCTGGAGGTGAACTGATGAGCTCTCCCCTATAAAGGGAGCAGGGAGAAGGAGGAAGAGGAGAAGCGGCTGCACGAAGACATCGGTGTATGGACCGGGCAAATAAAGGCATTTTACACCCGAACGTACGACTGAGCGTGTCGTCTGTGTCCAGGAGAGACACCGGTGGCACCAACCTTGCTACATAAACTACAGAATATCAATAGCATGAGGGCAACCTGGGATGGTTCAGTCCATAAAAGGAAGAAAATATGAATCAGTATAGATGTGAATATGCAGCTGTAAACCTTTGAAGGAAATGAAATAAGAGAAATTCTTGTTGCTTTGTCCTTCATGCTTGACTGTACTTTTCATCACGCTTCAGCAGCTCTTAATCTCGGCCTGCTTCCTCCAGTCCCCTCTGTGCATGTGTACTGTAACATATGCCATTTGGTGGAGCCTTTTATATACACTGCCTCTCTGAGTGCTTTTATTTTTAGTTTTGGATGTTCCAGAGGGAATCGAACTCTCAGCCTCCTGGCTGGACAAAAGTCTTCCTGTCCTCTCTAAGCTGCATCATGTCATTATGAATTATGAATATGAAGACAACTCCATGGATGCACAGTGTGGTGGCGGGGCGTGGTTAGCTCAGCTGCAGGGGGGGGTGATGGAGTGGTTCAGGGAACAGTGCCGGGAGGAGGATAATTGGCACAGCTGAACTGAATCAGGGGAATTGTTTTCTCCCCTTACATAAGTAAGCAGGACCTGGTGAGGAGGAGGAGGAGGAAGCAGCCTGGGAACAGACGCTCGGAGGCAGGGCAGGAGAGCGCCGACATCGGGTGTAGCAAAGTGTGTGCCGCAGTGTGGATCGAGCAATAAAAGCGAAACCATAAACCAAACTTTGTGGCTCAGCGGGTCATCTGTCTCAAAGGAACCCCCACAGTAGCTCAGACGTGCTACACACAGAATCATGAGCTCTTTCCAATATTGTTCACTAGTGCTGAACTTTCTCAATCAGGAGGCCTGAAGCACAGAGAGGGAGAAAAAAACAATCACATTACGCATCTTCAAATCCAGACAGCATCTCAAGAATAGCTGTTAAAACTGTTCTCACATACAGAGCATTATTTATTTACTTTTAATAATAATAAGCCAGAAAAAGCAGAAAAAACAGGAAATTCCGGGCTTTGTGGGAAATGGGGTCTTCACATTAAAATGGTCTATTCAAATGTTTATTGTCAAAGGAAGTGATTAACATGAGCGCATGTTAACTTAGTTTTATAAACACAAAGTTGTAAGAGATTATTTGTGTGCATACAGTCTGAATGAACATGAATTAAACAGCATCTAAAGCTCTTATTTTGACAACTGATGTAGTCCTTGTTTCTATATTCCAGTCACAGATGGTCTGTTCTGGAAACACATGCAGCTTTTAGGACCTTTTAGGAGCTTTTAACCCCATGGTTCTCTAAGTTCAATAAATAAATTAAAAAAGATGAGAACAAAAATATTTCTGTCATGTACAGCATGATTATTATAACAGGAACTGATTAGATATTTATTATTTTTATTTGGTAGTGATTTATAAAAATAAAAATGTTCCCTCAACTTGCAATTCTTTTTAAGTCCTCAAATTTGACAACAAACAACTCACTTACAACTCCATGAATGACATTAAAATTGAACCCTAATAACCCTTTCCAAACTAGTTTTTATCAGTTGGTCAACTAGCTCACCCATGCCCTACACTAAAACTCCTCTATACAGCGAGAAGGGAGTAGGGAACGACTGTACCTGTCCAACACGGCGTGAGTGATTATTCCCTTTGATTATTGTGATGAGGTGCTGCTAGGGGCTCCGCCCCTGATTCCAGCACACCTGCAGCCAATCAGAGAAACACAGAGAGGAGGAGGGGGAGGAGGAGGAGGACTGACGGACAACTAAGGTTACTGCAGGTCACGTGATGTTCAACAAACACAAAGGATTGCATCTGAAACCCACATATTTACCTATGTAAAACACGTATATTTACCTATCTGAAACACATATTTATATGTCCGAAACCGATATATTTACCTATCTGAAGCCCATATATTTATATATCTGAAACCCATATATTTACCTATGTAAACCACGTATATTTACCTATCTGAAACACATATTTATATTTCTGAAACCCATATATTTACCTACGTAAACCACGTATATTTACCTATCTGAAACACATTTATATTTCTGAAGCCCATATATTTACCTATCTGAAACCCATATATTTACCTATCTGAAACACATATATTTAGCTACGTTCCTGTATCTACAGTGCATCCGGAAAGTATTCACAGCGCTTCACTTTTTACACATTTTGTTATATTACAGCTTTATTCCAAAATGGATTAAATTCATTTTTTTCCCTCAAAATTCTACACGCAATATCCCATAATGACAAAGTGAAAATAGTTTGTTTAAAATTTTTGCAAATCTATTAAAAATAAAGAACGAAAATATAACACGTACATAAGTATTCACAGCCTTTGCTCAATACTTTGTTGAATCACCTTTGGCAGAAATTACAGCCTCAAGTCTTTTTGAGTATGATGCTATAAGCTTGGCTCCTATTCTTGGGCAGTTTCTCCCATTCTTCTTTACAGGACATCTCCAGCTCCATCAGGTTGGATGAGGAGCGTCGGTGCTCAGACATCTTCAGATCTCTCCAGAGATGTTCAATCTGGTTCAAGTCTGGGCTCTGCCTGGGCCTCTCAAAGACATTCACAGAGTTGTCCTGAAGACACTCCTTTGTTATCTTGGCTGTGTGCTTCGGGTCGTTGTCCTGTTGGAAGATGAACCTTCGCCCCAGTCTGAGGTCCAGAGCGCTCTGGAGAAGGTTTTCATCAAGGATGTCTCTGTACATCGCTGCATTCATCTTTCCCTCCATCCTGACTAGTCTCCCAGTTCCTGCTGCTGAAAAACATCCCCACAGCATGATGCTGCCGCCACCATGCTTCACCGTAGAGATGGTATTGGTCAGGTGATGAGCGCTGCCTGGTTTCCTCCAAACATGATGCTTGGCATTCAGGCCAAAGAGTTCAATCTTTGTTTCATCAGACCAGAGAATTTAGTTTCTCATGGTCCGAGAGTCCTTCAGGTTCCTTTTGGTAAACTCCAGGTGGGCTGTCATGTGCCTTTTACTGAGGAGTGGCTTCCGTCTGGTCACTCTACCATACAGGCCTGCTTGGTGGAGTGCTGCAGAGATGCTTGTCCTTCTGGAAGGTTCTCCTCTCTTCACAGAGCAACGTTGGAGCTCTGTCAGAGTGACCATCGGGTTCTTGGTCACCTCCCTGACTAAGGCTCTTCTCCCCCGATCGCTCAGTTTGGCCGGGCGGCCGACTCTAGGAAGAGTCCTGGTGGTTCAAACTTCTTCCATTTACAGATGATGGAGGCCACTGTGCTCATTGGGACCTTCAATGCTGCAGAAATGTTTCTGTACCCTTCCCCAGATCTGTGCCTCCATACAATCCTGTCTTGGAGGTCTACAGATGATTCTTTGGACTTCATGTCTTGGTTTGTGCTCTGACATGTCAACTGTGGGACCTTATATAGACGGTGTGTGTCTTTCCACATCATGTCCAATCAACTGACTTCACCAGGTGGACTCCAATCAAGTTGTAGAAACATCTCATGATGATCAGTGGAAACAGGAAGCAGCTGAGCTCAATTTTGAGTGTAATGGCAAAGGCTGTGAATACTTATGTACATGTGAGTTTTTCATTTTTGATTTTTAATAGATTTGCAAAAATTTCAAAAAAATCTATTTCACGTCATTATGGGATATTGTGTGTAGAATTTTGAGGGAAAAATTAATTGAATCCATTTTGGAATAAGGCTGTAATATAACAAAATGTGGAAGCGCTGTGAATTCTTTCCGGATGCACTGTACCTGACCTCAGGTGAGACCTGCTGACACACTCAGACATCACAGAGCACAGTCCAGCAGCAGAGTCATATATATATATATATATATATATATATATATATATATATATATATATATATATATACACATACACATACAGTGCATATATGTACCCACTGATGAACCAGGTGGGCTGGAAACACCTCCACGCTCCACTCAGATTAAACACAATGATTCTCTGGAGTTTTATAGAAACAGCATGAGACTGTTTTTAATCACTGCATGGAAGCAATTTATTTCTTATCGAGCTCCGAGAATCAGAACTGACATGGAATTAAAATCCAGCAGCTGGAGTCAGAAGATCCAGAGGAGGTCTGATGTTCAGTCAGTCTCATTTATCTGCCAACAGAAGGAGCTCTTCATTGTTTCCAGAAGCTGTTACAGTCAAACATGTTGGAAACAAGCACTGCAGTGGATCTGAACTGATGAGATAAAGATAAAGATAAGATAAAGATTGTGTGTAGAATTTTGAGGGAAAAAATGAATTTAATCCATTTTGGAATAAATCTGTAATATAACAAAATGTGGAAAAAGTGAAGCGCTGTGAATACTTTCCGGATGCACTGTATAAATGCTGCTGTAGCGGAAAAAATTCCCCTTGGGGATTAATAAAGTAACTACCTACCTACCTATGTGAACCACATATATTTATATATATGAAAGCCATATATTTACCTACGTGAAACCCATTTATTTACTTACGAGAAACGTATGTTTACCTATTAGAAACCCATATATTTACCTACATGAAACCCATATAATCACCTGTGAAAGCCAAATATTTACCTGTGAAACCCATATATTTACATACATTAAATCCATATACAGTGATGTGAAAAAGTGTTTGCCTCCTTCCTGATTTCTTATTTTTTTTGCATGTCTGTCACACTTAAATGTTTCAGATCATCAAACAAATTTAAATATTAGTCAAAGATAACACAAGTAAACACAAAATGCAGTTTTTAAATGAAGGTTTTTATAATTAAGGGAGAAAAACAATCCAAACCCACATGGCCCTGTGTGAAAAAGTGTTTCCCCCTAAACCTAATAACTGGTTGGACCACCCTCAGCAGCAACAACTGTAATCAAGCGTTTGTGATAACTTCCAATGAGTCTTTTCCAGCTGTGGAGGAATGTTGGCCGACTCATCTTCACAGAGTTGTTGTAATTCAGCCACATTGGAGGGTTTTCCAGCACCAACCTCCTTTTTAAGGTCATGCCACAGCATCTCAAAAGGATTCAGTTCAGGACTTTGACTAGGCCACTCCAAAGTCTTCATTTTGTTTTTCTTCATCCATTCAGAGGTGGACTTGCTGGTGTGTTTTGGATCATTGTCCTGCTGCAGAACCCAAGTTGGCTTCAGCTTGAGGTCACGAACAGACGGCCGGACGTTCTCCTTCAGGATGTTTTGGTAGACGGTAGAATTCATGGTTCCATTTATCACAGCAAGTCTTCCAGGTTCTGAAGCAGCAAAACATCTCCAGACCATCACACTACCACCACCATATTTTACTGTTGGTATGAGGTTCTTCTTCTGAAATGCGGTGTTACTTTTACACCAGATTTAACGGGACACACACCTTCCAAAAAGTTCAACTTTGGTCTCGTCAGTCCACAGAGTGTTTTCCCAAAAGTCTCGGGGATCATCAAGATGTTTTCTGGCAAAAACAAGACGAGCCTTAATGTTGTTTTTGCTCAGCGGTGGTTTTGGTCTTGGAGCTCTGCCATGCAGCCATTTCTGCCGAGTCTCTTTCTTCTGGTGGAGTCATGAACACTGACCTGAACTGAGGCAAGTGAGGCCTGCAGTTCTTTGGATGTTATCGTGGGGTCTTTTGTGACCTCTCGGATGAGTCGTCGCTGCTCTCTCGGGGTAATTTTGGTCGGCCGGCCGCTCCTGGGAAGGTTCACCGCTGTTCCATGTTTTCTCCATTTGTGGATAATGGTTCTCACTGTGGTTCTCTGGAGTCCCAAAGCTTTAGAAATGACTTTAGAACCTTTTCCAGACTGATAGATCTCAATTACTTTCTTTCTCATTTGTTCCTGAATGTCTTTGGATCTCAGCATGATGTTTATCTTTTGAGGATCTTCTGGTCTACTTCACTTTGTCAGGCAGGTCCTATTGAAGTGATTTCTTGATTGAGAACAGGTGTGTCAGTAATCAGGTCTGGGTGTGGCTCGAGAAATTGAACTCAGGTGTGATAAACCACAGTTAAGTTATGTTTTAACAGGAGGGGGCAAACACTTTTTCACACAGGGCCATGTGGGTTTGGATTGTTTTTCTCCCTTAATAATAAAAAACCTTCATTTAAAAACTGCATTTTGTGTTTACTTGTTATCTTTGACTAATATTTAAATTTGTTTGATGATCTGAAACATTTAAGTGTGACAGACATGCAAAAAAATAAGAAATCAGGAAGGAGGCAAACACTTTTTCACACCACTATATATACACACACATATATATATATATATATATACACATACACACATATATATATATATACATACATACACACACATATATATATATACACACACACACACACACACACACACACACACACACAAAACCAACACAGACACAGAAAGACACATGCACAAACACAAACTAACACACTGACACACACCAACCAACTCTCACACACACACGCACACGCACGTTGCTCCACCATGAGGTCACCACATCCAGTCTACCTGTTGCTGTACAGAGTATTTTTAACTGTAGTGTTGTGAAGCATCTGAATCTTCTTCAACAGGTAGTATGGCATTCATTAGTGATGTTACGAGATGTGCCGACGCTTCGAAGCGTGTGTCGAGTAACGGAGGGGGCGTTTCCTCGAAGCGCATGTCGAGGCTTGCTTCATTTAGGGGAGGAGCCAAAAATGATGACGTCCGAAGCCTCGCTGCCCGGCTGTACCACGTGACTGCTTCGGGAAGTGGTTCAGATTTTGCCGGGAGGTTTGACAGCAAAATAAACCCCTCAGGCTCCATTCAAAATGTGGGTTGTTGGTGGAGAGTTGAGGTCAGTTGAGAGTTTGGATAGTTTGGAGAGTTTAGAGAGAGAGAGATAGTTTGGAGATTTAGGAGAGTGAGGAGAGAAGGAGGTGATAAGATGGAGCCAGCTGGGAAGAGGAGGATTTCCCCTGTGGGAACACTTTGATTTGATAACTCCTAATAAGCTAAATCTAACTCTATTTCAGACACATTAGGTTTGCTTATCAAGAACTGTATTTTTCACAGTTTCTTATTTTATTCAAAGGTGAGGTGTTTATTGTGCTCCAAGGAGTTGGGGTACAATAACAACACCTCATCCATGCTGAGGCGTTACCGTGCCTTGCATGAGAATAAGGAGGAAACTGGAGCTTCACCCAGCCAAGGTAAGTCATTACAATATTACAAATGCACCATCACAATTTTTCCCTGTTCACTTTTGTTTATTGTTCAAATAAAGACAGGTAACAGACACTGTATTTATTCTCTTTTAACCAGCCACCAGAAAACCAGAGCTGGATGAAGCCCTCGTCTCCATGATAGTGAAGGACACACAGCCCTTCAGTATTGTGGATGATGTTGGATTCAGGGCATTTGTGTCCAAACTGGATCCTAATGATGTTCTCCCTACAAGGCAGGTATGTATGGGTGCATGCATGAAACAAATGAGTACTTTATTGTGTCTCACAGTTCAGCACTATATCTTTTTTCCTTGAGGCTCTGAAGGCCATGGTGGAGGCCAAGTATGAGTCAGCTAAGGAGAAGGAGAAGGCTAAAGTGGAAAAGGTGGCTGCTGTTAGCCTCACTTCTGACATGTGGACATCCACAAAACCAAAAACTGTTGAGAAACTGTTATTTCTGAATAAAAATGAATAAAATGTCCCCTGTCCTGTACATCATTGTCCAAGTTACACAAGCATATTCAGTCCCCTCTTCCTAGTTCCACAAACACTTTCACTGTCCTCTGCCTGCTTAAGCCCATGCCATTTTCCTAAAGTGACAGAAAAACATGATTACACAACCTGCCATATCATATGATACTACCATTTTGGGAAAATGTACACACACAGAATACATTCAAAAAATATTTTATTATGCACATGTGATAATTTATGTACAGAAATTATTTGGTCATACATTTTTGTAATTCATAGTCATTCCCAACAGCCATAACAGACACAAAAATTCAATGCATCACATGATGTGGTTCAGATACAGCTGCCTGTCATTATACACTTGGCCAGTAGCTGGTTTCGTGTTCACGTGAAGCTCCGAGAAATGAACCCTTTCTTGAACCAATTGGCTGAAGTGGTTCGATGCCTCATGAGGCTTCATCTCACCATCACTAGCGTTCATCTTCCTCCCACCGGCGGGTTCTCCCAACATGAACGACAATAGTCAGCTGAAGTCAGGGTTCCAAGGTGTTTATTCCACCACAAACACATACAGACACAATTTCCTGTGTCCTTTGTCTGTCCTCCTCCTGCATCTGGTCACCTGCTTGGGTTTTTATGTGTGTTCGGGAGGGACAATCAGGGATGTGATTCAGCTGGCGCTAAGGAAGCCTCTTCCAGGAACCGTTCCCTGAACCACTCCCCCAATCAGTCCCTCCTCCAGCTGAGCCAAACCACACCCCCCACCACACAGGTAGATAAATATACACTCATGTACAGATTGTATTTCATTATATATCTGTTGGGACTGAGACGGAGAGGCACTAATTAAAACAGTGACTTTTTGTTTTGAAGTTATGGCTTGCAAAATGTTTATTTTAGTTTTTTTAATTGGTAGTTAGCGCTGTTCGGACAACCTTCATAAAAGGCCTTCTATTAGCTGATGAGTTTGTGTGGTTGGTAACTTAATTAAATTTTAAAGAATTGGTTTGTTTATTAATTTTTCATTTGGGAACTGTTGAATTGTTGCGTTCCTCTCCATAATGTTGTAACTTTACTATGAGGTGACTTGTGAGTTACATAAATACAACTGAAATGAATTGAATTCATCATGACTCAGCTGGTTTAAACATCTTCTTTGCAGCAGCTTTATTTCTCAGGTACCAGAGGACTGGATTTGTATACAGCCTGAAATGAAGAATTAGTGCATGAGGCAAACATTGTCTGAATATGCTCAATGAAGATGGTTTTGGAGACTCGAAAGTTTTTTTTTAAAAATATTTAATATTTTTTACTGTTATTTTATTTCTGTCCTGTATCTATAAATGCTGCAGTAGCGAAACAATTTCCCCTTGGGGATTAATAAAGTAACTACCTACCTGCCTACCTACCTAACAGACTAATATTCTGTGCTCTTCTGCCATCTAGTGGTCTCTGCTGAAATGGCCAGAAAACGGCAGTGTTTATACAAATACATTACTGGAGTTAAATGGCCCTGTCAGGTTCTCACATGGAATCAAATATTCATGGGTTACCAGGAAGGAAAGGATTAGACGAATGATTACCACTTTTGGTTGTGCCTTATATATCCAAATATATTTAATGAAGCGGGAGACAATGTAGGCAACAGTAAGCCATGTCAAGACCACAGAGTGAAAACAAAGACTCTCGCTGACGGATTTCGATATGTTGAGCCTCCTGCCACAGACCTGGCTGACTGGACACGTCCTCCTGTCTCTGGAAACGTCCTCATGTCTCCTGGACACATCCTCATTTCTCTGGAAATGTCATCATGTCTTTGGACATGTCCTCATTTCTCTGGAAACGTCCTCATGTCCCCTGCACTCATCCTCATGTCTCTGGACACGTCATCATGTCCCATTGACAAGTCTTCATGTCTCCTAGACAAGTCTTCATATCTCTGGACACGTTTTCATATCTCTGGAAACGTCCTTATATCTCTGGACACGTCCTCATGTCCCATTGACAAGTCTTCATGTCTCCTCGACAAGTCCTCATATCTCTAGACACGTTTTCATATCTCTGGAAATGTCCTCATGTCTCTGGACACGTCCTCATTTCTCTGGAAACGTCCTTATATCTCTGGACACGTCCTCATGTTTCTGTACACGTCCTCATTTCTCTGGAAGCGTCCTTATATCTCTGGACACGTCCTCATGTCCCATGGACAATTCTTTCTGTCTCCTGGACAAATCATCATGTCTCTGGACACGTTTTCATATCTCTGGACATGTCCTCATGTCTCCTGGATGTGTCCTTATGTCCCCTGGATAAGTCCTCATGTCTCCCCAGGTGAAAAATAAATATGCTAAGTATATTTAATATTAGCATATTGAGTATACTGATACTAATCATCAGTATACTTCCAGAATGCTGTTTTGGAAGAACTTATTTTGTACTTAATGTATTTTAGTTGTAATTAAATAGTAGTTAAGCCCAATTTGAAGTGTATTTAGTGTATTTGTTTGTGCTAAATTGGAACAAATTAACGTGTACTTAGTACAATTTAAGTATATGTGTGTGTATGTACTAATATACGTGCTGATAGATAAATTAAATTATACCTTTTTCGTGTTTTAAGTATATCTGAAATATATTAGGGGGTTGAGGTTGAGGCCAGGACGCAGAGCTGCAGTCTTACAGCTCCTCTGCAGCTTCTTTAGAGCTGTCACTCACCCAAAACCTTCAACATCCCATAGAGGTTGTGTCTGTACCCAGACCACCTATATTTAAACAACTCAAGGAAAGATCTATCAATAAAAATGGAATAAAAATGGATCCTACCAAATTCATGGATCAAAAAAAAAATTACAATTAAAAGCGGACTATTAAATATGAGATCTCTCTGGTCTAAATCTCTGTTAGTAAATGACTTGATAACTGATCATCAGATTGATTTACTCTGTCTCACAGAGACCTGGCTGCAACAGGAAGAATATGTTAGGATTAATGAAGCAACTCCTCCCAGTCATATTCATTATCATATTCCTAGAGATTCAGGAGGAGGAGGAGGAGGAGGAGAAAGAGGAGGAGGAGGAGGAGGGGGAGGAGGAGGATGAAAAGGAGGAGGAGGAGGGGGAGGAGGAGGAGGAGGAGGAGGAGGAGGAGGAGGAGGAGGAGGAGGAGGAAGAGAAGGAGGAGGGGCAGGAGGAGGAGGAGGAGGAGGAGGGGGAGGGGGAGGAGGAGGAGGAGGAGGAAGAGGAGATAGGGTGGAGGAGGAGGAGGAGGAGGAGGGGGAGGGGGAGGAGGAGGAGGAAAAGGAGGAAGAGGAGATAGGGGGGAGGAGGAGGAGGAGGAGGTTTCTTTTCATCACTGTAGCAGGCTGACAAAGAGTCCCAGTTCTGTTAAGTCCTCTATTCCTTCAGCTCTCAGCAGTAATGACTTCATTAACTTCTTTACTAATAAAATTCTTACTATCAGGGAGAGAATCGGGCCGACCCTTCCTGACACCATCACTGATGTGATGTTAAGCAACAGCAGCCCTGAAAGCAACTGTAGGACCAGATGTAAACTTGGAACATTTCTCTCCTGTTGAGCTCTCTGAGTTAACTAGAATTATTTCTTCATCTGGATCCTCTAGCTGTCTGTTAGATCTCATCCCAACTAAACTTTTTAAGGAAGTCTTCCCTTTAATTAATACTTCCATATTAGATCAGATCAACCTATCTATTGTAACCAGCTATATACCGCAGGCTTTTAAAGTGGCTGTAATTAAACCTTTACTTAAAAAGACGACTCTTGATCAGCTGTTTTAGGAAACTACAGACCAATTTACAACCTGACGTTTATTTCTAAAATCCTTGAAAAAGTTGTTTCAAATCAACTTTGTGATCATTTACAAAGGAATGATCTGTTTGAAGATGTTCAGTCTTTAGAGTTCATCATAGCACAGAAACAGCTCTGGTGAAAGTTACTAACGACCTTTTATTAGCCTCAGATAATGGACTCATCTCTGTACTTGTTCTTCTGGACCTCAGTGCTGCTTTTGATACGATTGATCATACGATCTTATTACAGAGATTAGAAGACGTTACGAGGATTAAAGGAACTGCATTAGACTGGTTCAAATCCTACTTATCAGATAGATTCCAGTTTGTCCATGTCAACAATGAGTCTTCCAGACAAACAAGAGTTAGTTATGGAGTTCCACAAGGCTCAGTGTTAGGCCCAATACTTTTTACTTTGTACATGCTTCCATTAGATGTCATCAGGAAGCACTGCATCAACTTCCATTGTTATGCAGATGACACTCAGCTATATCTTTCTATAAAACCAGATGAAACTAATCAGTTAGTAAAACTTGAAGCCTGTCTAAAAGACATAAAGGCCTGGATGACCAAAAACTTCCTGCTTCTAAATTCAGACAAAACAGAAGTTCTTGTACTTGGTCCTAAACACCTCAGAAACTCTTTCTGTAATCACTTAGTTACTCTAGATGATGTTGTCTTGGCCTCCAGCAAAACTGTGAGGAACCTTAGAGTCATCTTTGATGAGGATTTGTCCTTTAGACACCATATAAAGCAAATCTCCAGAACTGCCTTCTTTCATCTTCGTAATATTAATAAAATCAGGAAAATCCTTCCTCAGCGTGACGCAGAAAAACTCATTCATGCATTTGTTACTTCTAGACTAGATTATTGTAATTCCTTGTTGTTAGGATGTCCAAATTACTCATTAAAAACCTGCAGCTGATCCAAAATGCTGCAGCAAGAGTACTGATGGGATTTATCAAGAGAGATCATATTTCTCCAGTTTTATCTTCTCTTCACTGGCTTCCTGTGAAATCAAGAATATAATTTAAAATTATCTTGATGACTTACAAAGCTCTACATGACCAGGCTCCATCATATCTTAGAGATCTTATAGAACCATATAATCCTAGCAGAGCACTCCTCTCTCAGTACGCTGGTCTACTTGTGGTTCCCAGTTTCCAGAAGTAGAATGGGAGGCGGAGCTTCAGTGTTCAGGCTCCTCCCCTGTGGAACCAGCTCCCAGTTTGTGTTGGAGGGGCAGAAACCCTCTCTAGCTTTAAGATTAGACTCAAAACGTTCCTTTTTGATGAAGCCTATAGTTAGGGCTGGCTCAGGTAGACCTGAACCAACCCTTAGTTATGCTGTTATAGGCCGAGGCTGCTGGAGGACCTCGTTACATGCTGAGCTTCTTTTCTTTCCTCCTACTCTTTAACTGACTCATACCTCACCATCTTCCTCTCTCCCATAGTTTCTTCTTATTATCTGTTGTCTCCATTCAGTTCCTTCACTCGTGTAGTTTCTGTTCTTTCTTTTCCAGATGTCCCGTCATGGAGCTGCATGTCTCTGCTCTGTGATTGTCGTCTCCACCAACAGTTCTTCTCTTCTATCTCTATGCTGTCCTTTTCTCTCTCTGCTCTCCTCTCATCCCAACCGGTCGAGGCAGATGCTCCGCCCACCTCTGATCCTGGTTCTGTTAGATAGATAGATAGATAGATAGATAGATAGATAGATAGATAGATAGATAGATAGATAGATAGATAGATAGATAGATAGATAGATAGATAGATAGATAGATAGATAGATAGATAGATAGATAGATAGATAGATAGATAGATAGATAGATAGATAGATAGATAGATAGATAGATAGATAGATAGATAGATAGATAGATAGATAGATAGATAGAGGGATTTTTTTTTTCCGCTACAGCAGCATTTATAGATACCGGAAATAAATAAAATAACAGTTAAAAATATTAAATATAAAAATGCACAGTATATACAATAAAATAAAATAGAATAATTAAATTAAAACTAACTAAACAACAGTGCAAAGTTTTTTTGTATTTTTTTATATATATATTTAAACAGACAACGGTGTTATTGTTGTGTGATGGATTTTGCCAGAGGTGAGTTATTGTACAGTCTTATTGCGGTGGACAGGAATGATCTCCTTTATCTGGAATGATCTCCTGTATCAGGAATGATCTCCTGTATCTGGAATGATCTCCTGTATCAGGAATGATCTCCTTTATCTGGAATGATCTCCTGTATCTGGAATGATCTCCTGTATCAGGAATGATCTCCTGTATCTGGAATGATCTCCTGTATCAGGAATGATCTCCTGTATCTGGAATGATCTCCTGTATCAGGAATGATCTCCTGTATCTGGAATGATCTCCTGTATCAGGAATGATCTCCTATATCTGGAATGATCTCCTGTATCTGGAATGATCTCCTGTATCAGGAATGATCTCCTGTATCTGGAATGATCTCCTTTATCTGGAATGATCTCCTGTATCTGGAATGATCTCCTGTATCTGGAATGATCTCCTGTATCTGGAATGATCTCCTTTATCTGGAATGATCTCCTGTATCTGGAATGATCTCCTGTATCTGGAATGATCTCCTGTATCAGGAATGATCTCCTGTATCTGGAATGATCTCCTTTATCTGGAATGATCTCCTGTATCTGGAATGATCTCCTGTATCAGGAATGATCTCCTGTATCAGGAACGATCTCCTGTCTCAGGAACGATCTCCTGTATCTGGAATGATCTCCTGTCTCAGGAATGATCTCCTGTATCTGTCCTTGTGACAGCAGCTGGAGGAGTCTTTTGGAGAATGTCCTCCTCTGTCCCTGCAGCAGGTGGAGAGGGTGGTCAGGATTATCTAAGATGGATAATAGTTTCTTCAGCGTCCTCCTCTCCACCACCTTTTCCAGACTGTCCAGTTTGTAGCCGATGATGGAGCCGGCCTTCTTCACCAGTTTGTTAAGTCTGTTGGTGTCACCGGCTCCAATACTGCTCCCCCCAACTCCCCCACACCCCAACACCACACACACACACCTCTCCTGGAGATAAAAACATATCTCTTTACATCAGCCTTTAACTAGATGCTCTTGAATCTCTCTTGCACTTGAACTACCGCGCCTCTAATATGCATAGTGCATATTATATATTTAAACTCTATTCGTGTTTCATTTTAATAATTTTATCAGTTTCTTCTCCATTTGATCTGTTCTTCTGCATTTGATCTGTTTCTTATCAATTTGATCGGTTCTAATGCATTTTATCTGTTCTTATGCATCTCATTTATTTTCTGTATTTTTAAAATGTTCCTTTATATCTGTTTTTATGTGAAACACTGCATGTAATTGTCTTGCTCTGAAGAACTTTGAGCTGCATTTCTTGTATGAAAGGTCAGAATCACGTTATTGCCCATGTATGTTGCTATATAAATAAAGTTTATTATTATTATTCTGCCAACATGATTAAGATTAGGAAAACGTTATACGCCTCTTATTAATGAATTTAGAAATTACAGCCTGAAATGTTTTCTGATGAGGAAAAGGTAAAGGAAGGAGTCTTCCTCAGACTGTTCCCATATATCCAGAAGTGAACTGTTGAGACTATCACTATGTACTGAAAGATTTCCCTCCGCTGGAACTCAGACCAATCAGAGGACAGCTTTGTCCACATACCTGGCTGCAGTGTATTAACCTACCGTGACCACTAGAGAGCAGCAGAGCACTTTTTCGAGCAGCACATCTGTTTCGGAACTCAATCAGCATCATGCTGCTCTGTTGATGGCTGCTGGGACTGGACATGTCTCATCTTTCAAAATGTCAAAACGTCCTGCTAATCTGCTCGATTATCACAATCTGTTCCACACTGAGGCCACATGATACCATCAGCTGGGCATCTCTTCATCATAGGTTAACTGCACCCTCGAATCCAGGTCAGAGTCTCTCTCCTAGCATTTCTCAATAAAAGACTCCAGAAGAGAGCTGAGACTGTTGGAGGTGCTTCATGGCTTTGTGCAGCAGCAGTGTGTCGAGGAGCGTCAGGGGACACAGAGGGTAACTGACGAGTGTAGCTATCAGAGAAATAAATGTTTTTCAGCACTCATCAGGCTTCTTGTTGGTACCAGCAGTTAGACACCGTTCTGCTGTTCAGACCTGCCACAGTCGAGCCACATTAAATGTCAACATAACTCCCTCAGCCCTCAGGCAGCACTGCATTAAAAACACACTATTCTGGAGTGGAAATCACTGCATGGGCTCAGGAACACTTGTGAAAACCATCGTCTGTGAACACAGTTCATCGCTGCGTCCACAAATGCAGGTTAAAACTCTCCAAAGAAGAAACCAGATAGAAACATGATCCAGAAACACCGCCGCCTTCTCTGGACCGAGATCATTGAAGATGGACTGAGGTGAAGTGGACAACTGTCCTGAGGTCTGATGGATCACAATCTGAGACTCTGTTTGGAAATCATGGACGCTGCATCCTCCAGGTTAAAGAGGAGAGGGACCATCCAGCTTGTTATCAGCTCAGTTCTAAAGCCAGCATCTGTGATGGTACAGGATGCATTAGTGCACATGGCATGGGTAGCTTGAACATCTGGAAGGAAGCATTAATGCTGAATGATATATTCAGGTTTTGGAGCAACATATGCTGCCATCCAGACAACGTCTCTTTCAGGGAAGGTCTTGTTTATTTCAGCAGAACAACGTCCAACCACATTCTGCACGTATTCCAACAGCATGGTTCTCTAGTAGAAGAGTCCGCTGATAAACTGGCCTCCTACAGTCCAGACCTGTCAATCATTGAAAACATCTGGAGCATCAGGACATGCACAATATAACAAAGGAGACCCTGAACTGTTGAGCAGTTTAAATCCTCTATCAGGCCAGAATGGGACCACATTTCACTTTCAAAACTCCAGAAACTGGTCTCCTCGGTTCCCAAAGGTTTCCAGAGTGTTGTTAAAAGAAGAGTTGATGCAGCTCAGTGGTGAACATGATCCTGGAACAACTTTATAGAGACGTGTTGGTGACATCAGATTCACAATTAACATTTATTTTTTCATAAAACGTGTTGTCTTTGTTCTATTTTCCATTAAATATGGTTTTGCATGATTTGTGAATCATTGCATTCTGTTTTTATTTACATTTTACACAGCATCCAAACTTCTTTGTGAACATGTTTTTCATGTTTTTCATGTGGTTTGAAAAGCTTACACCACATGCAGGAACTCCTTCAGAGCCATTGATGTGCACCAGAAATGAGCCAAGCTAACCATCTCCCGTTACTTCTGTTGTTTGTTCTAATGTTTGCTTTACAAATAAAATTAGATTAAATGAGATTTTTTTCATTATCACATGAAAAAACCACAAAAAACAAGAAAACAATCCAACTTCATTACTTTCTTCTGAAGTCAAGCTGTTAATATGAAAATGGTGTTGTTAGTTGTTCAGTGCACTTTGGCAGGCTCATTTACAGGTGTAACTTCACAAACATGCACACACAATAAGACTATGGATTTCAGCCGTTCAGGTTGTAATTAAATGATTAACACCTGAGTCACAGGTTTGAACCTCAATTAATTAATGAAGTGAAGCTGAAAATCAGACTTAATGGAACATTATTCAAATTAAGATCAACTTGTTATTCTTCACTGTTCGTACAATATGACACCGACATCCTGCAGGTTTATACAACCGACTGATTTATAAATGTAACACAAGACATAAATAAACCTGTGACACACGATTCATCCTCCCGTGTTCAATAACTCACCACTTCACACCAACTCACAGACCATCTTCACAAGTTTACATCGACGGTGTAATTAACAGCTGATTCCTCTTCATCAAGCTAAGTTAAAAGATTTTTAAAGGGCACATCCTCACTTTAATATAAAGTATCTTATTATACCACTCAGGGGGTTTTCATTTCACTGATTTGGATTGATTTTTCAGAACAGTTCAAATCAGCAGAGGCTGAGAAATCCCAACTTTTAGTCTCTAACAAGGGTCAGCTGCACACACTTCCCATAATGCAATGCTCCCTGTCTGCTGAAAGACCCCCTCTGACGTAGGAAGCCTTTCATCTGTTTTCCATACAGATAATATACACATGATATTACTAAAGCATGTATTTATAAATGTCCAATGAAAGACCAGAATCACAGAGTTGACCTGCAGTCAAACATTTCACAGTAAATGGCTGCAGGTATTTTACAATGTGGGTTCACATGGAGGTAAAATAACTCGGTAATTACTACATACGTGAGATCTCTTTAGAAATTTGCTCATCATGCTTTATGAAATCTGGAATGTAAAGTATTCCACTGGTTTGTCTCTGGTGAAAAATGACTGGCTTTATTTCTACTGATGTCATCTTCCTCCACATCTTCATCACGTTAACAACTGTTGGTCCAAATCACACCGACCTTGTTGTAATATAGAGTACGTTACCAGTATATTAAAGGATCTTAATACATTACTCTCAGACACCCACTTTTCAAACCATTTTATCAAAAAACTAAAAAGCAAAGTCTCCTCCAGCATACATGAACCACTTTTCCCTTCTTTCCAAATGTTTTTTAAGACTTGCATAGACAGAAAACCGGATCTTTAAAACTCCAATTCAATGTAAATAACATATTTTCTGCACCTTTGATTTAAATAGATTTAAGATCTGTGTTAGATCAACAGCAAATATATTTAAATATATTTAAATCAACATGAAAACAAATTAATAAACTGCCTTTTCATTTCATTCAGATATTTCCAGTAATCTTCCAGCCCAACATGATGCTCCAGAGCCGGTTTAAAAGCCACTGGTTTTGTGAAATAACTGCAGAATGTACAGCGGTATCAGCCAACGTTTCTAAAAGATTTCTAATATCTGAAATAATCCAGAGATTATGACCTGGATGTCCTCACGAATAGGCACAAACCTGCTTTATAAACCAGACAGGTGGGCTTGAACACCTGCAGAGGAAATGTTCTGTGTTTCTGCCCACATCTCCCAGCTGGACTGGGATTTTCAACCAGTGACATTTGTGTTTTTCAACATGCTGCTCTGCCTCTAATTAACAACCTTGTAATGCTAAAAAGCATAAAGAACCGCTGGCAGCAACACCAGCTAATTAGTCGCACCCCACAGGACGATCATATTTATTCTATTGTGGTGAACGCAGGGAACAACTAATGAAGGAATGACGAGGCCGCTCGGGCTCAGCTACTTTCTACCGGCGTTCAGAATAATCCACGGCTTGCCGTCACAGCTGTCAGCCGTCACATGGTAATGGCTGCGCTCTCACAATGTCAGCCAGCAGCGTTTGACAAATTGCACGCCTTCAAACGACACGCAGCACAGAAAATATCAACATTTGAATGGTCTGCTTGTTCCAGACAGACACACAGGTTGGGAGCTCTTACAGTCCCTTTAGGTAACTCTGCTCTCGTGATGAGTGGCGCTTAGCAACAACCGCCTCACACACAGGAAGTGATGCATATCATGTTTACAATACAGCAGTGGGCTTCAAACGTAGACATATCAAACCTTATGAGGGTCAACCCAAACAGGAACAAAGTATTATTCCTTCCTACACAGCAAATTCACATGTTTGGAATAAACTCTCTGATACTTCAAATCAAGTCTTTTTGCTTTATACATGTGAGACCATTGAATTCACTCTCAATAGAGGGAAAGGAACTCTTTGCTTGGAGTTGATTTTTAACACTTTTCAGGAGTTGAACCTGAAATCTTTGGGAGTTCAAACTCGACTCCCATGAAGAGTAAATTTGACTTTAACCTTGAGTTGTTTGAATATGAACTCTTTCACAGTGTTAACATTAAGCACTTAAAATAGTGAATTGTTTGACATTCATGGAATTAAAACTTCATCTCACTATAAAGGTTTCAGGTCAGACTGACAACAAGCTAACAACATATTTGGAACAAATTTATATATAACAATTATTTACAGTGTGATTATATGCAGCAACAATTAATGCTGCATGGAAACTCAGTGTAACAACTTAGAAACTGTTGTGAATTGTTTGATTGCATAACATAATTAATATGGTTCATGTTGCTTGTGTAACACTGTTTATATTGTTAAGCTGTAAATGAGAAGCTTAATTGACATGATTTACTTTAACTTTAACTGTAAAAAGCATAAAACAGGAAATGCTTTTAGTTTGAAGTGCCCGGAAGTAGCATGTACGTGGCTTCTTGACGCTAACAAAATGATGACAAAACGAAGAATACCTGATGTCGGGTGCAAGAGCGCGTTCTGTTCTGTTCCAGGTTTAATACTGTAGTTCAGACAGTGAAGTGTTCCGTTCAAAGAGATGTGTCTTGGTCCTCACTAGAAGATCCACTTCACAACATGTTGGTGCCGAAACCTGACAAGTCAAGACTGAGAGACTTTAAACTTTGATGAAGTTAAAAGGTTACGCTGGCTAATGCTAGATGGAGAGATGGCCGCACAATTTGAATGGATGAAAAAGAAGTAAAACAATACGAACCTCGACAACGAAGCTGTTAACTCACATTGAAGAAGAGGTGAGCAAAGATGTGCCAGACTGGGAGACTCTGTGAGATGTTATCACTGTTGTCGACGAGAGAAGAAAGTTTATTGGACTTAGACAAAAGCATTGAACACGAGACGGATGAACTCAGGAACACATGGAAAACCCGCCAAAAGATGCATCCAGAGGGCAGAGGAATCTGGGAGTGTGAGGGTGAGCGATGCAGATTCAAGTTCAGTCGGATCCCTAAATAAGCAGACTGTCAAACTGTTGGTGATAGAAAAACACAGCGGAGAAATAAGCCAGTGGCAAGAATTCTGGTCACAATATGAAACAGCTGTCCACGACAACAACACTGTAGAAGGGAAAAGTTCACCTACCTGAGATCCTATCTGTAGCAGGACTAACTATGACGGATGATAGTTATGATGCCGCGGTACAACTGCTTCAGAGCCGCTTTGGAAGAAAGGACTTTGTAATAAGTGCACATGTGTCCAAACTGCTAAACTTGGCTCCTGTGAAAAGATCATCAGATGTCGTAGCTCTCAGCCACCTGTACGATGAAGGTGAAATACAGATCTGAAGTCTAGACTCCTTCGGGGTTCACAGCGACACATGACGGCCTGCTCTGCCCGGTACTGCTACAGATCATACCTGAAGATATTGCACTAGCCTACACCTGCAAGTCAGACTCCAGTGGAGAATGGAAAGTGCTTGAGCTCGTCCAGAGAGCTCTTCATCTTATCAGACCAGGTAACACTTTCCACCAGATAACAGATCATTTGGTAAGCCAGACCCCGTCTGTGAAAACAAACCTAAAAGATGGAACGTGCCTTCAGCAACAGCTTTGCACACAGCAAGTAATGTTGGTCAGACCTGTGTTGTGACGGTGCCGACCATGAACCCGAACACTGTCCAGACAGTTCTGTGGCTGCTCGCAAGGAGAAACTGAGAAAACTGGGAAGATGCTACGTGTTCCTCGGTCCAAAACACATGGCAAGATTCTGCAGAGTCGAGGGTGTTTCGTGTGCTTTGTGCCATCGCAGACATCAGCAGTCAGTCTGTGATCATTACTGGACATTGTAAAGGACAAAGAAAACACAAAGAGAAGTGTGCTACAGACATCAGCCAGTCTTCGACCCCATCGATTTCCTCACTCCATTTGTAGAGTAAAGTGTTTGTTTCAAGAACTATGGGAGAGGGATGAGCAGCTTCCCCCAGACTTGGCTGAAAAATGTGATCAGTGGTGTGCAGCGCTGCCACAGCTCCACCTGGTGGACCTTCCAAGATGGTACCAGATCGAGATCCGACCAAACTCGCAGATCAAACTGCATGTCTTCTGCGACGCCAGTGAGAAGGCATACAGTGCTGTTGTCTATCTGCAAGGACAGAACAAGGAAGGAGATGTTGTAACAAGCTTTGTGGATTCCAAGTCAAAGGTAGCCCCACTAAATAAAATTACTTTACCACGCTTGGAAGTCATGGGAGCACTGATTGGAGCGAGGTTAGGAAATAATCTCCTCAAGCCACTCAACATGGAACGAAATCAGCTGCACATGTGGACAGATTCTATGATTGTTTTCCATTGGATATGCAGCACAGCACAAAGGTGGAAACCATTTGTGGCCAACAGAGTGACTGAAATACAAGGACTCACACATCCAGAGTTGTGGTGTCACTGCAATGGTAAAACGAATCCTGCTGATTTACCGACCAGAGACCAGAGCATCGAAAACCTCATCCAAAGCCAGCTGTGGTGGAGCGGACCTGCTTCACTGTTATCAACTGATGGGGGAAAGGACATGGATGGGGACTGTGTTGCAGACGAGGTGAACACTGAACTTAGGTCTTATTTTCAGGCTGTAGTACAGCTGACCAGCACTGAACAAGCTGAGCCACTATTGGACTTGGAGAAGTACAGTAGGTTAAAAACTGCATTAAGAATAACTGCATGGGTGAAAAGATTCATAGCTAATGCCCATTGTAGTCAAAGGATTCAGGGAGAGCTAACTTCAGAGGAGCTCACTGCAGCAGAAGTGTATTGGGTGAAGATGACCCAAGAGCAGAGCTTCAGCCAAGAAATCGTCCAGCTGAAATCTGGACAGGACATCAAGAGAGATTCAAAAATCAAAGACTTGAAACCATATGAACTGTTCCCTGGGAGGGATGGACTCATTTGTTCCTGTACTGTTCATACCTCTACAGGCAGTTTGTTGAGGAGACCTGTTCAGTTGATATATCCATTAGAGATACGTTAAAGTACTGGGCTGAGTAGTAATGAACAACTGTTCATCGGGCGGGAGAATGTTGCGAATTGTTTGATTGCATAACATAATTAATATGGTTCATGTTGCTTGTGTAACACTGTTTATATTGTTACGCTGTAAATGAGAAGCTTAATTGACATTTACTTTTTATTGTGAAAAGCATAAAACAGGAAATGCTTTTACTTTGAAGTGCCTAGAAGTAGCATGTACGTGGTTTCTTGATGCTAACTTAAGATATGAAGAATACCTGATGTGGGGTTCTGTTCTCTGTTCCAGTTTTAATACTGTAGTTCAGACAGTGAAGTGTTCATGTCTTGGTCCTCACGAGAAGATCCACTTCACAACACTAACTGACCGATGGTTTAAAGCGACTGATTGGTTTATGTTAAGTTCCTCCCTTGTACACTTATGGTTTTGAATGATATCCGCTCTTCAGAGTGTCTGAAAAGAACTAAAGCTGTGAGAAGTAGGGAGCAGAGCCAAGTTAACAATAGATGTGTGGACCAACATGTGCACTGGGACCAAACATGTCCTGTAGATTTAACAGGACACTTAGACCAGAGTGAGATACTTGGACCAAAGTGAAGCACATCCTGAGACCGGAACGACCAACATGTCAACTGAAGTAGGACTTCATGAAACTTCCTGGTTGATACGAAGTGATGATTTACTGTACTCAAGTTACATCTGTCTGTGAGGCAGCAGGGAAATGAGTTACTGTTGCTACTGTTAAACAGTTGTTAATCAAACAGTTATTACTAAAACAGTTATTAATCAAACAGTTACTAATCAGTTATTAATCAAACAGTTATTAATCAAACAGTTACTAATCAAACCAAACAGTTATTAATAAAACAGTTACTCATTAAACAGTTATTAATCAAACAGTTACTAATCAGTTATTAATCAAACAGTTATTAATCAAACAGTTACTAATCAAACCAAACTGTTATTAATAAAACAGTTACGCGTGAAACAGTTACTCATTAAACAGTTATTAATCAAACAGTTACTAATCAAAACGTTACTAATCAAACAGTTTTTAATCAAACCAAAACGTTACTAATTAAAGGTATTAATCAAACCAAACAGTTACTAATCAAACAGTTATTAATCAACCCAAACGGTTACTAATCAAACAGTTATTAATCAAACCAAACAGTTACTAATCAAACAGTTATTAATAAAACAGTTACTCATCAAACATGTATTAATCAAACAGTTGCTAATCAAACAGTTATTAATTAAGCAGTTACTAATCACACATTCACTAATCAAACAGTTACTAATAGAACAGTTATTAATGAAACAGTTACTAATCAAACAGTTATTAATCAAAACGTTATTAATTAAACAGTTACTAATAAAACAGTTTTTAACCAAACCAAAAAGTTACTAATTAAAGTTATTAATCAAACCAAACAGTTACTAATCAACCCAAACAGTTACTAATCAAACAGTTATTGATCATACCAAACAGTTACTAATCAACCAGTTGTTAATCAAACAGTTACTCATCAAACAGTTATTAATCAAACAGTTACAGCTCAGTTATTAATCAAAAGGTTATTAATCAAACCAAACAGTTACTAATCAATGTTATTAATCAAACCAAACAGTTACTAATCAAACAGTTATTAATAAAACAGGTACTCATTAAACAGTTATTAATCAAACAGTTATTAATCAAAACGTTATTAATTAAACAGTTACTAATAAAACAGTTTTTAACCAAACCAAAAAGTTACTAATTAAAGTTATTAATCAAACCAAACAGTTACTAATCAACCCAAACAGTTACTAATCAAACAGTTATTGATCATACCAAACAGTTACCAATCAAACAGTTCTTAATAAAACCAAACAGTTATTAATAAACAGTTACTCATTAAACAGTTACTCATTAAACAGATATTAATCAAACAGTTACTAATCAAACAGTTATTAATTAAGCAGTTACTAATCACACATTCACTAATCAAACAGTTACTAATAGAACAGTTATTAATGAAACAGTTACTAATCAAACAGTTACTAATCAACCAGTTGTTAATCAAACAGTTACTCATCAAACAGTTATTAATCAAACAGTTACAGCTCAGTTATTAATCAAAAGGTTATTAATCAAACCAAACAGTTACTAATCAATGTTATTAATCAAACCAAACAGTTACTAATCAAACAGTTATTAATAAAACAGGTACTCATTAAACAGTTACTCATTAAACAGTTATTAATCAAACAGTTATTAATCAAAACGTTATTAATTAAACAGTTACTAATAAAACAGTTTTTAACCAAACCAAAAAGTTACTAATTAAAGTTATTAATCAAACCAAACAGTTACTAATCAACCCAAACAGTTACTAATCAAACAGTTATTGATCATACCAAACAATTACTAATCAACCAGTTGTTAATCAAACAGTTACTCATCAAACAGTTATTAATCAAACAGTTACAGCTCAGTTATTAATCAAAAGGTTATTAATCAAACCAAACAGTTACTAATCAATGTTATTAATCAAACCAAACAGTTACTAATCAAACAGTTATTAATAAAACAGGTACTCATTAAACAGTTACTCATTAAACAGTTATTAATCAAACAGTTATTAATCAAAACGTTATTAATTAAACAGTTACTAATAAAACAGTTTTTAACCAAACCAAAAAGTTACTAATTAAAGTTATTAATCAAACCAAACAGTTACTAATCAACCCAAACAGTTACTAATCAAACAGTTATTGATCATACCAAACAGTTACCAATCAAACAGTTCTTAATAAAACCAAACAGTTATTAATAAACAGTTACTCATTAAACAGTTACTCATTAAACAGATATTAATCAAACAGTTACTAATCAAACAGTTATTAATTAAGCAGTTACTAATCACACATTCACTAATCAAACAGTTACTAATAGAACAGTTATTAATGAAACAGTTACTAATCAAACAGTTACTAATCAACCAGTTGTTAATCAAACAGTTACTCATCAAACAGTTATTAATCAAACAGTTACAGCTCAGTTATTAATCAAAAGGTTATTAATCAAACCAAACAGTTACTAATCAACGTTATTAATCAAACCAAACAGTTACTAATAAAACAGTTTTTAACCAAACCAAAAATTTACTAATTAAAGTTATTAATCAAACCAAACAGTTACTAATCAAACCAAACATTTACTAATCAAACAGTTACTAATCAAACAGTTATTAATCAAACCAAACATTTACTAATCAAAGTCACTCACCAAACAGTTATTAATAAAACAGTTACTCATTAAACAGTTACTCATTAAACAGTTATTAATTAAACAGTTACTAATCAAACAGTTACTAATCAAACAGTTACTAATAGAACAGTTATTAATAATACAGTTATTAATCAAACCAAACAGTTAGTGATCACACCAAACAGATACTAACCTAAGTTACTAATCAAACAGTTATTGATCAAACCAAACAGTTACTAATCAAACAGTTATTGATCACACCAAACAGTTATTGATCAAACCAAACAGTTACTAATCAAACAGTTATTGATCACACCAAACAGTTATTGATCACACCAAACAGTTACTAATCAAACAGTTACTAATCAACCAGTTAAATGGAAACTCCAATAACCAGGGTTGGTTTCTCAGCGGGTGTTTCACCGAGTGGGGAAAATCTGTTGGAGACGTGAAAGGGTCGGTGGTGAACCGTGGACTTCTTCTTGGGACTATGCCTCCTTCGTACTGCCACCCGGCCGCCCGGCTGTTCGGGTGCTGCGGAGGACTGGCTAACTAAACCTGTATGCTGGACAGCTGTACACCTCATCCCTGAGAAGGTCCTACAGCTAGCTGGTTATTTAGCATGGTGCACAGCAGTGATTCTAATTCTGTGACCCTGGAGCCCTAACTACACTACATTTATTACAGGTAACGTTATCATTAAGGGAGGCAGAGTCGTAACTAAACATGTCACACCGAGCAGGAAAAACAAGAAGAGGTGGAGGGAGAGAGGGAAGACATTGCTAACTGCTAAGCTAGCAGTACCAAAACCAAGTTAGTGAACGTTGGTCAAAGATTTAACAGTAGGATTGTTCAAGAAGAGTAAACGGGAGTTTTAACTTGAGATTAGAAGAAGTGTGGAGAGATTTAAGATATGTTTAATTCAGGAAAAGAAGCTGAAATAGCAGATGAGTAACACTAGTCACAATGTTTGTAGACAGGAAGTGATGCAATACGCTCACCGTGATGTCCGACGAGATTCCTCCAATCAGAATCACGTCATGTTGAGGTGTTAATAAATAAAGTGATGTTGAGGTGTTAATAAATAAAGTGATGTTGTGGAGTTAATAAATAAAGTGATGTTGAGGTGTTAATAAATAAAGTGATGTTGAGGTGTTAATAAATAAAGTGATGTTGTGGAGTTAATAAATAAAGTGATGTTGAGGTGTTAGTAAATAAAGTGATGTTGAGGTGTTAATAACTAAAGTGTTGTTGAGGTGTTAATAAATAAAGTGATGTTGTGGTGTTAATAAATAAAGTGATGTTGTGGTGTTAATAAATAAAGTGATGTTGAGGTGTTCATAAATAAAGTGATGTTGAGGTGTTAATAAATAAATTGATGTTGTGGTGTTAATAAATAAAGTGTTTTTGGGGTGTTTATAAATAAAGTGATGTTGCGGTGTTAATACATAAATTGATGTTGTGGTGTTAATAAATAAAGTGATGTTGTGCTGTTAATAAAGTGATGTTGTGGTGTTAATACATAAAGTCATGTTGAGGTGTTAATAAATAAAGTCATGTTGAGGTGTTAATAAATAAAGTGATATTGTGGTGTTAATAAATAAAGTGTTGAGGTGTTAATAAATAAAGTGATGTTGTGCTGTTAATAAATAAAGTGATGTTGAGGTTTTAATAAATAAAGTGATGCTGTGGTGTTAATAAATAAAGTGATGTTGAGGTGTTAATAAATAAAGTGATGTTTGAGGTGTTAATAAATAAAGTGTTGAGGTGTTAATAAATAAAGTGATGTTGAGGTGTTAATAAATAAAGTGATGTTGAGGTGTTAATAAATAAAGTCATGTTGAGGTGTTAATAAATAAAGTGATGTTATGGTGTTAATAAATAAAGTCATGTTGAGGTGTTAATAAATAAAGTGATGTTATGGTGTTAATAAATAAAGTCATGTTGAGGTGTTAATAAATAATGTCACGTTGAGGTGTTAATAAATAAACTACATCGGGACCTGTAAGTGTGAATAACTTACTTTCCAATCATGAATTAAATGAACTCAGCTGCTGTGTGAACTGCTTTAACCTTTAATGTGTAGATGACACAGTGTCTCTGTGGTCTCACACAGCTGCTAGATTACTAAACCAGAGATGAAAACACTTTTCAATGTTTTTCCTCTTCATGTGTAATTACAATTCATTTGAAGTTAACTTGAGTGTCTTTCATATTTTATGGTTGAGATCGACTGCTGCATCATGACGCGCTCCAACTGATTTATTCACATCCAGTTCAATAGACAAGAGTCAGCTTTTTTTTTGTTATATGATTAACTGAATCAGAAGGGTGCATTCAAATGTTTTAATTATTCATGTAAGTGGGAATAAATACATTGAATATCCACCAAAGATTCTGGATAGGTTTTTTCACGTGAGCTCTGTCCACTGAAGTTCATGAAAACACCCCCCCCCCTCTATGCTGCACGTCGACCTGGTTTCATCCGGTGGAGGCAAAGACACAAGTTTGAAAATTAACTCCAAAAGTGCTCTGCATCTCCAGTAACACACCCCCTGTTGTGCCGTTCCACACATCTTGGTGTAGCCAGGTTTATCTGTGGCTACACAAACTGCATATCGGCACAAGCACATTAAAAAGCCCGTTAACGCTGCACCAAAATACCACTGCACCTGCATTTGTGCTGCGCAGGGTAAAGAACAGAGCCGTTTGTGCGCAATGATTTGATTTACATTTTCTTGTGTTGATCTACAATGTAAAGCTAAAAAATATTAAATCTGCAAATGTAGTGATCTAAATGTCAAAATCAAACTGACCACCTCAACCTTCCACTGATGACGTTACTGTTTGAATAATACCATACACTTTAAATGAAGGGTTACATTCACAGGACTTTAAAAAAAAAATAATAATAATAATAATAATAATAATAATAATAATAAACTGTATTTGTATAGCACCTTTCATACAAGAAATGCAGCTCAAAATGCTTCACCGCAAAATAATGACATACAGTGTTTCGCATAAAAACACATATAAAGGAACAATTAAAAATATAGAAAAGAAATTAGATAAAACAGATAAAAGCATAAAAAAGATAAAACACTTAAAAAGGAATACAAGTGGAAAATATAAAATTGAACAATACGCATTTCAAGGTACGGTAGTTCAAGAGCATGGCAGGTGTAAGAGAGCTTCAAGAGCATCTAGTTAAAGGCTGATGTAAAGAGATATGTTTTTATCTTTCTTTCAAAAGTATGAACTGAGCAGCTTCCTGATATCTAACAGATAGTTTGTTCCACAGCTTTGGATTGTCGCTGACAGAAGCTTCTGAACCTCCAATAAACCAGCAGCAGATGATCTCAGTGTTCCTGAAGGCTCATAGTTCACCAGACAGTTAGAGATGGAACTCGGTCTGAGACCATTAAGAGCTTCGTATGTGAGGAGGCGGAGCTTAACAACTGACTTCCTGTGTGTTACAGGCAGCCAGTGCAGAGCAGCCAGAACTGGACTGATGTTCTCTCCTCTTGGTTCTGGTTGATACTCGAGGTCGGGTTTTTATAGTAATGGTTTTACAACAGCTGTTTTGAAGGCATCAGGGAAAATGCCTGTTTGAAGGGAAGTGTTTATAATTTGGAGGACATGACTTGAAATGCTATTGATTACCTGCTTGAAAAATGCTGTTGGTATCGGGTCAATACAGGAAGGGGAGGAGTTACACCAGTGACAGTCTTACAAAGCTCAGTTCATGTGATGGAGGTGAATGTTTCAATGGTTGCATCTGTGTTACAAGACTTTTGGAGTTCATCTGTGTTAACATCAGCAGCAACACCGGCTCTGATTGAAGTGGCTTTGTCTCTGGAGAACAGTACCAGTTCTTCACATTGTGATGCTGAGACCTGCAGGGGGGCGGGGCTAGTGTTGAGTAGCTGCTCAATAGTGGACAACAATATTCTGGAGTTTCCAACATTCGGTGTAATAATCTTAGAACAGTAATCCTTTCTTTCCAGACGTGTTGCTCTGTTATAGGAAGTCATGGCCTCCTTGTAAATATCAGTGAACTGAGTCCAGTTTTCCTTCACTTTCTTCTCTCGATCTCTTTCACTCTGTTATTGTTGAACAACGGGGAGATTCGACTAGTCGACTTCTTTCTGACCTGAAAGGGAGAAACGGTATTTAGAACAGACGACAGAGTCATTGAAGTGTTCAAACATGTGAAGTGTTTTCTTTGTACTATTGTCACATTAAAATGTCAGAGACCACCTTTACCATCTGTCGTCCTGCTGGTCGGTGGAGGCTTTCCCACTGTATAATATTTTATCCTGCAATAAATGAAGCTGTTTTATTGAAACTACTGCACAAGAAAATTATTACAAGACTTAAAGACTGACCGGCCGACATCTCACTCTCACCTGGGTTCCCTCGCTTTTGAGTCTCCATGGAAACAAACATCATCTCATAACCTGTCACTGCCCAACACTCTGGTCGCCAGGCAAACATGGTTCTGTGTTTACGTGTGTACATGTACATCTCTGCATACATGTGTGAGTTCTGTTGTGTGCGTGCAGGATGCGATGACTCGGTGAGGAGTTGTGGCCCCGGGCTCTGACAGGTCTGGCAGACTGAGGAGTAATTGCGATCGGCCCTTCAGCGTCTTCCAGCGGGGCATCAGGTGAGGACAGGAGGCTTTAATGGACAGGATGAGATGTGAAGGGGGTCCAACAGCTGAGGCCTGCACATCAGCCGCTCGCACAATCAGAACCGACAGGTGGCGACGGCTGTCATAAAGACAGAAGGAGCCGCGTGGAAAAGTCCTGATTGGTCTGGCTGTGTGCCACAAAACATGCATGTTGTGCTAAGTCCTCTCACATCGGAGCTGTCTAAACTTCTGTCCTCCAGTTGATTTGTGAAGACGACCTCTTGCAACAAACACACAGACGTCTGCTCTGTCGGTGTCTGAGCTGGATTCTGCTCAGCTGTCAGCTATCAAAGAATTACAATGAGCACATTGTCATCTTACTACCGGAGTGTCAGGAAACATGAAGGTGTGTGAGAGGGGAGGTAGAGTTTCACTGCTCAGACCAGCAGACGGAGAGGAACATTATTCCCTTCTGCAACAGCAGTCTGACTCACCGGATTACAGATGACATGAAAGCCTGCCATTGGCCAACTATTTCAGTCGGCCTTCTCTTCCCCTTCCACTATCTGTGTTCTCCTTTTTGAGAACCGCTGTCACAGGAAACAACAGCAGCCGACACTCTGAACATGGAGAGTTGGGATGACGATGTGGAACACGCTGGAAGGCAGGCCAGCTGGCTGCGTTCACTGAGCAGCTGCAAAGATACAACAGAATATGTTTACAACATTTCCTTTTACCAGGGACGCTCTGCAGGTTAGTCCAGCGGGTATAGTTTCATATTCAAAGAATGGGCTGTTGACCTCAGGGAGGAAACACAGATGTAATGAAAATGTTCGTGTCCTACGCAAGCAGCAACCATTAGTGAGGTCATCAACCATCAGTGATGTCACCATCAGTGAGGTCACCAACCATCAGTGAGGTCACCAACCAGCAGTGATGTCATCGTTGGTTTGTGAACGTTATGAATCCTTCAGTTCAGATTCTGTCCGTCACCATCTTTGATAGTTCGGAGCAGTTTGGAGGACACAAAGACTTCTTTTATTTCCAACTCTCTCTGTCTCTGATCCATGGTGCCCGAGGTTGTTGAGTTCAGCCTCAGATTTGTGGAGCTGTTACTGATTGAAGTTTGGCAAGTCATTTTCTTATTCTGACGTTTACAAAATGCCAAAATGCTCCACCTCTGTATTTATTCATGGAGTAACAAGTTATGAAATGTCTTACATTGTCATGAGAAAACATTTCTGACCATGAATTGGTTTTGAGAGTTGGTGAGGAAGCCTTGAGAGACCTAGTTATCTCTGAACATGATTTATTTGTATTAATATGCTGCACATACATTATGGAAATAGAAATATGAGTCTCGGGGCAGTAAAACATGAGCATGGGAACTGCAGTGACGAGGACATGTCGAGGATTAGTTCGATCACAATGTTTCAGCCTTCATACCTTCATATGCCTCCGTCATCATTCCTGTATCAATCAATACAGAAACAACAGACAGGTGGAGAGCTTTAAAAACTCTGATGTTATTTTTAATACAAGAAAACTCAAGTTAGAAACTCTTCAGTCAGCTGGCAGTAATTCCCTTCTTATCATGCTGACAATATTCATCTCCAGACATGCAGATTTGCAGATGTTTTTGTTGCCGGCTCTGTGAGGCCTCCCTCCGTGTTGAATAGCAGCACTCGTACAGACAAATCTCTTGACTGCAGCTGAAAACTGACCGTAGTGTTGATGATTTAAACAATCGGAAAAATAGAAATAAAACCTGTCTGAAGTTGAGATGCAGTCAAACCGTCTGCCTGTAATCCCCCTGTGATGTTCAAACTGTTACATAGACCACACTGCCTTTCTTCAGACTCAGTTATAGACCACAGAGGCCTTTGCTGATGTGCCATCGAATGAAAACATAAAAAAAATAAAAGCCAGGTTGTTTTTAAAGGCTGATGTTTGTGCTTAAACCAAAGCAGCAGTGAAAAAGCTGAAGCTTTGTTTGTCATTTGTCAGGACAATGAATCACACACGGAAATACCTGATCACATATGTAGGAGCCAGTTATGTGTTACAATGTCATTTCTCAGGGTATATCATATCATACTGCCATCGCATGGAGAATGGGATCATACAGTCGGCTGAGGGCTGAAAATCTGAAACACAGAGCACACAGAAAAGCACGTTAGTGAATAGACTGCAGGCTACTTCCTTATTTTGGAGCTTGGGTTAAGTCAACCCAATCAAAAGCTTGGGAAGCAGCAAAGGACGGTCTTCCAGCTCTTTTCATTTTCCTTCCAGTGGCAGCCAGATGAGAACTTGCACTACATATTCAATGGATTGTTTTTTTCCCCATTTATAGCTATTTGTTTGAAGTTAATTGATTAAAAAAAAAAAAAAAAAAAAAAAAAAAAAAAAAAAAAAAAAAAAAAACATTATTAACATTATTTTTGGTAGCATTCTTACTTTACTTTTAGCACCAAAATATATTGTGGTTAAAGATAACATATTGTATAAATGCAGATGGCCATTTATCACTTGATTACTGTATAAAAGAGGTCTCTGTGCTACATACACAGTTTCAGTATATATATATATATAAATGCATACTGAAAAAGGGGAATTAAAGGTCCCATATTTGACACACTTCTGGTGTTTTATTTGCCATTTAAATATGGATCCTTTCAATTATCATATCTCCCAGGTCTTCGTGATCTAATCCTCTACACATATTCAGGGAAGATATGACCCTGACAATAAATCATTGGTGTGAGCTGTTTGTGAATCAGCCGTCCTCCCTGCCGGAGTGTGTTGGGCCCATCACGCCCGTCTCTCTGTCCTTGGAGACTCGTGAGGGCACTTCATGACAAACACTCTGCCTCCACGTTGCTCCTGTTTGCATCACTCCTCTGCTTTCCCACACTTGTCCCTGAAAAACTGAATTAAGTGAAAACAGTTAGGAGTAGAGATATTATTTGTGTCTGATGGATATTGCCTCATATCAAAGGCCAGCGCGGATGTCTGCAGAGATGCTGTGTGCGGCGGCGAGGCGAGCGGTGGGTGGAAGCATGAAAATGATTTGGACAGGCATAAGAGACTGGGACCGTGTCTCTGTTGACCAAGTTATTAAAATGGAGCTCTGTACAAATTCTGTAGCCATTATCAAACAGCCTTTGACATTTCTAAATCCAAACAGCCATCAGGAAATATTGTATTGTTTCTATAAACTCAGAAGAAGCTGTGCTGATTATTAAATACATCATAAACTCTCATTTTTCTGTCTCTAAATGCAGCAAATAAATGATTATATGTCTGTGAGAGTCAAACGTCCGTCTGTCCGACCGACCTGTTCTCATGTAGTAAATATCTCAGGAACTGCTTGATGGAATTTATTTCAGATTTGGCACGAACATTCACTTCGTCCCAACGATGAGCTGATCATGTTTTGGTTGTTGAAGTTGGTCACATCCTGAATGTGACTCTGATCTAAACTGTGCTGATTGTAGATATCTTCTGTTTGTCAGTTTTAAACATCCACCTTTTATAATCTGTAGATTATTTGCAGCAACATCCAGATGTGAAGCATTGTCTGCTCATGGCGATGGCTTTGTGTTCCATCAGAATCAGATTTATCGGTCTTCACTACACATACTATATAACATGACTCTGGACAGACGGGTGGATGTAAACCTGCACCTCACCTGGTTGTTGGAGGGAAACAACCGCGATCAAGCCATTTGATTTCCTAAAATGTTCCTTTATGTTTGTCTGAACCATCAACGTGTGTCCCTGCATGTAGACACAAAGAGGACAACGCTTTCTTCTGACAACTAATGTATGAGAATTTCAGAAGCAGCAAATTCAAAACCAAGATGATGTCCTTGAATCAGAAAGATCCTCTTCAAAACTCATGCATAACAGCGAGGTTATTGTGATGCCATCATGCTATTGTGAATCCCACATAATCCTTTTAATCCTCGCAGCCGGCCAGAAACTTCTTAATCTCAACACCACAGGAACAAATGTTTTTATGAATAAGCAAAATACTTGGATGCCAACATGTGGGCTTCGAAACCTTTATTGTGTATCTGCAGTGTCGTACTCTGATGATAACATGGACTCATATTCAGAGATGAAACTGCTGTGTGTGCACGTCTAATACGTTTATAACAAAGGAACATTTATTCTTCATCCTGTCAAACACTGGACTCAGCTGAGGTACAAAAGCTGAAATAAAGTTGAAGCATTTTTACTGATATTATTCTGAGTCCATTTATCAAATGAGTCAATGTTTCTTCTTTAGACTTCAAAACTACCTGTAAACACATGTGTGTTCATAGAGGAGAAGACTAACAAACGCAGCACCATAACTTCAGAGATCAGAACCTGAACCTCCAGACCAGTCTGCCAGGTTCCTCCTGGTTAAAGTCTGCTGCTTCTTCTCTCTTTACAAACTGACAACACGCTGCAGCTCAGAGGTTTGAAGGAGGAGATTATCTGAAGGACTTCTGTTTTACACATTGTTCCAGAGTGTCTGCAGCTGGTCTAAATATATATATAATATAATATATATATATAATATAATATATATATTATATATAACATTATATATATATATTGCTTGGGTTTTTATGTGTGTTCGGGAGGGACAATCAGGGATGTGATTCAGCTGGCGCTAACAAAGCCTCTTCCAGGAACCGTTCCCTGAACCACTCCCCCAATCAGTCCCTCCTGCAGCTGAGCCAAACCACACCCCCCACCACAATAATAGAACATAATAATGTCATCATTAAATTAGAAGATTCATGCTCTGCACTTATATTGAGCTTTTTCACACACACACACACACACACACACACACACACACACACACACACACACACACACACACACACACACACACACACACACACATGCCTCCTGGGTTTCATTTGAAAAAAGAAGATAACCTTTACCTGGAATTACATCACACTTTTCCAATTAGCTTTTCTTTCAAGAGGACAGTTTCTGTTCAGAGATGAATTGTTGGTTGTAGAAGAATCACACTGTAGCATTAACACTGGTCTGTTTCTGACTTCATTTTTCAGTACCAGCAGCACTGTAGATTTTGAAAGGTGTTGCTTTGCTCTGCATGCAGGACAGTCGCCCCCTGCAGGTCAGACTGAAAGGTTCCCTCCCAGTATCACTAAGCGCTCCGCCGGCACCCTGCAGGTTCCCCTCTGGAGAAAGTTCATTATCTATTGAAGTGATTGTTTGGATCTCAGAGTGGAGGACTCTATTTCCCCTGATGGCTTCAGGTGGGAGAAGAACAACTGACACAAGTGAGAGGAACAGGAACGTCTTTGTGTCTCCAGCTGCACACAACAATAAAGAGCTTTAACTCCCTTCAGATTGTCAGTTTAAATCAATAATTGGTGTTTATAAAACTGAATGGTTGCCCACAAAGATTTTTTTTTACAGAGCTGACCTTAATTTGCATTTAATTGAAAATCCTTTGTTTAAGGAGAGTCACAGTTTTTTCACACTTTATTTTCACACTTTAAACTAGTGTTTCTTCTGGTAAGATGAAGTTCACAAGTACATGTTTTATAGAATACAAGACATCAAATATTAGTATAAATGAGTGAACTAAACTTTAAGGATAGAAGTTTATTTCCATAGCACAATTTCTAAATTCATTTATTTCCAAATTGCTATCAATAATATTCAACTTTCAAGTAAAACAAATACAAATGAGGGAATAAAATTATTTATGTCAGCCATCAAAGCCATGTTTCCTTTGCAGGGTTTTAGGAGTTGATTTTCACTGAACATGAATGTTTATTTCAGCAGAACAACGTCCAACCACATTCTGCACGTATTCCAACAGCATGGTTCTCTAGTAGAAGAGTCCGCTGATAAACTGGCCTCCTGCAGTCCAGACCTGTCAATCATTGAAAACATCTGGAGCATCAGGACATGAACAATACAACAAAGGAGACCCTGAACTGTTGAGCAGCTGAAATCCTCTATCAGACAAGAATGGGACCACATTTCACTTTCAAAACTCCAGAAACTGGTCTCCTCAGTTCCCAAACGTTTACAGAGTATAATGTAAATGAGAGGATATTTTCAAATGAAAACAATAACTTTTCTCAGTTTCAACATCTGATATGTTGTTTTTGGTCTATTATTAATTAAACATGGCTTTACATGATGAGTAAATCATTGCATTATGATTGTATTTACATATTGTATTTCTGACTTACAGAAATAAGTAAATCACTGCATCACATCGAGATATATCTATCTTCACCTTGAGTTAGATATAAAAGACTTGCTTAAAGCCTCCTGAAGCCACGTGGACTTCATACATCCCAGCAATGAAAAGGGGAAAAAATAAAAGTGAGCATTTGATATTCACTATTTCTTTTGCATGACCCCAGTGCTTCAAGGTCGCTGCTGCACCAGATTCAGTTTGAGATGTCTGCTCAAAGCAACTGATGATCAGAAGTATTTTGGGAAATGTGTCTGTGCATCACACCAGGGCGAGGATTAGGATTAGAGAGTAGCTGCGCAGTGATTGAAGTGTGTCTGCCGATGTCTCATCAGGCTGCAGCTCTGCTGAATAACAGTTCCAGTCCCAGAATAGTTCAGGCCTTTAGCGTTGATGGAGTCGAAGCGTGGGACCTTTCCTTCTGCTGCCTGCTTTTTCTTAGCTTTTCCTCAAGGTGTGAAACTTTTGTTGTTGTTGTTGTTATTGTACATATTCAAGTCGTATATGCACATGCGTCGGTGCCATGGAGGGATTTGATTGGTTCTGAGTTGTTGAAGGTGATTTGTAGTCGAGCAAGTTTCCTTCCAACGAAAGAGAACAAAGTGGAAGTGACATGTTAATTTGTTCTGCTCCAAATCTTTTGAATTATTGTAATATACAGTATATTGACACATTTCTGTTGGATATTGGTGCTGAGATTTGGGTTAAACTGTTTTTATGACTCAGAGGAAGTCCCGATCGACTACCTGAGAATAAAGTTCCAGCTCTTTATTCATTAAAAAGTTTCTAGTTAAACTAAAGGACAAACTCTCTTTTCCCAGAGGGGACAGCGAGAGTCTCCCGGATCTCTGTGACACTACAGCTCATTAAAACCACTGACAGTCCCACCGCCATTTTATGACTGTCCATTTTGTGTTTGCGACTCCGGCAGCCTGAGTTGAATGTGTGTAAAAGGAGTGTGTGTGAAAGCAGGAAGTGAGAGAGAGGGAGAGATACAGAGATGGTCCAACACAGCCTTTGTAAACTCTGATTAATTCACAACTTGACGAGCCTGAAAGAAAGAACTGAACCCGAAGGCAACGACCCCCCACCCCCCCCCCCACACACACACAACCGTACACACACACACACACACACACACACACACACACACACACACACACACACCGTACACACACACACACACACACACAACCGTACACACACACACACACACACACACACACACACACACACACACACACACACACACACACACACACACACACACACACACACATGCCTCCTGGGTTTCATTTGAAAAAAGAAGATAACCTTTACCTGGAATTACATCACACTTTTCCAATTAGCTTTTCTTTCAAGAGGACAGTTTCTGTTCAGAGATGAATTGTTGGTTGTAGAAGAATCACACTGTAGCATTAACACTGGTCTGTTTCTGACTTCATTTTTCAGTACCAGCAGCATTACTGTATCTGTTCAACCATTACATTCTTATTACATTCAGATACTCCTTCTTATGAACGGTTCCTTAATGTGAACAACTGTCACTGTTGCAGCCAGCGTACCTCCGAGGTGAGAAGCTGGTAATTTGCCGGTGGCTCTGATGTCTCTGTAACATTTTAAATCTACCACATAATTCCCTTTGGAAGATAAACTTGGCCTAAAAATGAAAATCTGACATTTGCTTCTACCCAATTAGTTTGGTTGAAAAGTTAGGATGTATGGTTTTATTGGAAAGGAAAACAGAGCTGCTCTACTCTGTGGACTTTTGTCTCCCAACATGCACAGATTGTGATATATTTAAGTGCGCCAACACGCAGCATGTTGCACAGCGTTGCATCATGTGAAGTGTGTCAGGCCCTGTTCACACCTGCATTAACATGCGTCCTGATCCGACCACAAGTGAACCGCTGGAGGTACAAGTGTGAATGCACCCAAGACACAAACCTGTCGGTGATCTGGGCTGAAAATGGCCACACTAATGTAGCAGAGTGTACTGGAGTGCGTAATGTTCCACACCGGAGAACCACCCGCTGAACTGGCACTCCCTCTGGAGGCAGGAGTTCTCTGTTTGAATTTACTGGTAATTCAAATTGAGAAAAAGAACCGACTGCATATTCAACAATAAATCTGACAAGAATATTTCATGTACCTATTTCTTGCTTTGTGCGTTTTAATCATTTCAGTTTTATGCCTCTGAGGGTCAAACAAACTGAAGAGGTTCTTACAGATGTTAGTATGTGCTGATCTACAGACTGGATGTGGTAACATGCGTGTTTTTGTGTTGACGAGCTCAGCATAAGTTCAATCAGGAAGAGTATCCTACGTTCATTCTGAACTCTCTGTCTCAGCGCTTCTATCAGCTGACTGTGGGTGTTTCCTGTAAACCAATTAGATTTGGCCATGGTCTCAGCTAGCCAATCATACCGTACCTGTCAAACTTTAAATATGTTCTCCTTCCTCTAAGTCAGATCTTAGACTGCTAACGTACTGCTGACATCGTCCGACTCATCCTGTTATCGTTCAACATCATGTCTGAGTCTGTCTACGATCCTCTCCAGAAGGACTTTGATCACCGCATTGAAATGCTGCAGGAGGTGGCCGGTGTTAGTGCTCGCCTCTCCGAACGCCGCGCCACCATCACCGGCCACCAAGCAGTGATGTCGCAGCCGGCCCGGTGGCCGCTCTGAGGGCCAGCTCGCACTCCTTCTGCTCCTCTCGAGCAGCAAATATCTCCTCCCCTGAAGGAAAAAAATTCTCCAAGGCAAAGACATTAACTTAGTCATCCTCATCCTGCCTGAGTGTGAAACGGATAACACCAGGAAAACATTGATCCCTGGTTTATAGAGATGTATCCATCGGGCAGTTTCTCATCGATGTCGCGCTTCTATCGTGACGTTATTGACTCCCCGAAGACGACCCTGATCGGTGATCTATGATCATGTGTGGCAAAAGCATTTTTTACCTCTACCATAAAGCTTTCACCTGCAGAGCCACGTTCTTCATCGCACGATCCAACATTGGCCTGAACGGGTCTGTTCTGGATGAGGAGGTTCTGTTGATGGTTGCCAGCGGGTTTCAAATCATATCCTGTAACTCCTGCTGGAGTTCAGGTCCCATCACCTCCCTCCTGTCTGTCAACCTCCAAGGGTTGAATGTACAACATAACAAAAGGTTAGCGAAGACCGGACAAAATATAAAGATCATAATGAAGCCCGCGGGCCATACGCCTCATTCTTCTATCGTATTTTCAGTTTGGCAATCTGTCCGTTTTGTCACGGCAGATTTAATTTTAGTTTGGTCTTCGAACCTTTTATCTCTTTCACCATTTTATTCAAGTTGGTTGGTTGACCTAATTTCTCTTCGGTCCTATGACCTGTATTTCAGTTTGGACCTACCTCCCACTCTCACTCCCATTAGCACAAACTCATTTCATATAAGGCTACAGGTGTCCATATTCTCATCACTATCTACTAGAAATCCACTCCTGTCTGGAGGGTGGAGGCTGAAACATTCTCCTTTAAACTGCGGTTTGACGTGAAAAGCTACACTGTGTTCATCAGCACCAGTAACATGTTTGACTTTTATGAGGTGTGGCTGGAATGGACCCAAATGCAGACACAGACTCGAGTAAACGTACAGAAAAGTCTTTATTTTTAAAGGTGGCCAGGAGCCTAATGTCTATTTCTCCTCTTCCCGAGTCGGGAGGGAAACTCCACCGAACTCTCACCGGGGGGCGGGGCCAGCTGGTGTGACCACGCACTCATCTCCGGTCCGGGTGGGATCAGGTGGGGCCGTAGACACGGCAGGCGGGCAGGCAGGCAGGCACCAGGAGTCCTAACAAGGACGAGGAGCAGGTTCACTGTGTGGTCTCCCGAGGTCTGACACAGGAGCAGCAGACTGGATAACTGGGACACCGGGTAGCCGGCAGGATGAAGTGTGTGGTAGTCAACGACAAGTCGTCAGTACAAAACGGGAATGGGAGCAGGAACAACACAGAAGGACACGGAACAAAACACAAAGCACATGGCAAACAACAACAAATACACAAAGGAATGACAGGACACATGAGGAGAGGAGGTCTGGGGAAACAAAGGTCAGAACACAGGGTCAGACAGGGATCCTGACAGCTGACGGCTTCACCAAAACAAACTGTGGGGAAGTGTTGCAGAGAGAGTCTCCACATCAGACTCACCAATAAAAAAAGGGCTGTGAAGACTTCACCATTTCTTGAAAGGACGACAGAACAAAGTTGGAAGATGTGAAATAAATAATGATAATTCCATCTTTACTGGACCAAACTTGTCCTGCTGATTTTCCCCGTCTGACAGAGGGAAGTCCCTGCAGCACGCCGGCTGTTGGTGCGTTTGCCAGGTAGGTTTGGCACTCCATCTGCAGAAACCAATTTCCCCTTTATCCTTGGGAAGTGAAAAGTGGTGCTCTGTGACAGCACTAAGAGAGGTGAGCCTCGACACAGATCCCCAGCTGCTCGCTATTGAAATCCACTTTGCAAACTCTCACCAGACAAGATAAATTGATGCTGAGGGTGGAGGGAGAAGGTCAGGGAGGAGGGAGCGGGGAAGTTTGAGCGCTTAACATGGGGGACGAGGAGGGAGGTGGCAAGGGATGAGAGGGGGAGGATGGGAGTCTGAAATTGAAAGGCACATGGAAGGAGAGGCAGAGTATTCGGAGGATTGATGGATAGAAAGAAGTGCGGTTCTCCATTAAGCCCTGTCCTGCAGCGCTGCAGAGAACACAGCGCGACAGCTCATTAACTTCCATCATGCCTCGCTGTTTCCTGCTCATGAGAGGAGACCATGAACTAGTTACTGCTTCCTCGACGCTGCACTTTCTGCTGTTATTTTGTGATGTGAGTGCTGCAGCTTTAGAGAATCTGACTGATGTAATAACACAGACACAGAGACAAGGAGACAAAGATGAAGAGAGAGATGCATCATTATCTGAATTCCAAACTAATGACTCTGCCTTCTACTGAGAGCTCACAATGAAGAGGCATCTTCGCCTGATCAGGAAGGTTCCAGCATCAACACCTGCAGCGCTCGTCTCTGGTTGGAGGAGAGACGGACTCGTGCTCAACAGTGAGAGAACAGGATTTCTGATAAAACGGAGCCAGACTCGATTAGAAAAGAAATAGTGCGGAGGGAAACAATAACATGCCGTAGTGCTGATAGATGAGACTGTGATAGATCAGCTGCAAGACAGCTTGGTAGAACTGGACAGCTGGACTTCATGCTCGGTACTGGATGATAAATAATCTGAAGTCTTTAGTTTTTCAACATTTGGAGTCATCCGTGTTGTATTACACTCAGTAGTAGAATTTCATTGATATGGTTTCCTTGATTAATCACAATATTTATATTATTATTAATATTTTACTGGAAAATCTCATATTTCTCTACTTAGTCTGTGGAGCTGCCAATCTTAACCGTTGTCTTACCTTTCAGTATCCCAGTCAGCATGTTGGCAGCTGCAGCCCATTACTTATGACACCAGCCCAACTACAGGACCATCAAAACGTCTCCCTCTGTATGTTCAACGGTATCGGCTCGTTCTCCGGTACAAAGCCTCTCCATTCAAATGGTGCAAACTATTTAAAGATATCAACACAACAGCAAACAACAAAAGTAGCACTTTCTTCAGTTCCTTCATCTAAATAGTGCAAACACAGCAACCCAAGGTCCTCTTGAAACTGCAGTGACCGATGATGATGTAGAGCTGGTGTGAATGTTGGATTGTCAGTTTCATAAAGTTTCAGTAAAAGTGAGAATGTGACTGACGTGCTGTGTGGATGGAGCGTACGTCCTGTTGTAGGCAACTGCTTCCTGTGGATGCGACCTGCCGGAGATCTGAGCGGCTCCCAGTGACAGTACAGAGGAAACTTTATGGAAATGCCTTCTGACGCAATGTGTGGGACAGCCAGGCAAGAGACAGTCATGCTGTTTGGATGTCTGCAGAAACTGTTGTTTACTGCTCAGCTCCACAGGTAGACTGAAGGTTTCTAGATGCAGGACTGCAGAGATGATGAGTGCTGGAGTGCCACTCCACTAAAACAACTCAACGAGAAGCCTCTGAGTCTGTTTGTTCTTATTTTGATGAATCCTTCTTTCTTCTGTAACCCAACATGGATACTAACACCCTGAAAACGGTTTCATACAGAGTGCTTATCAAGAACATCTTCCACTGAGAGCTCCTCCATCACCGCCTGCTCCTGGCGGTCCTCCCCGGTCCTCTTATGGTGGTATTCCAGGAAACAAAACCGTGTCCTGATTTATTGGTGGGTCATCAACAGTCGACTTTATACACTGTATACAGCCTGTAACAGGAAGATCATTAAATATTATTGTCATTATTTTTGTTTGCAAATCACAAACTGAAGGGAACTTCAGAAATAAAGAAATACAACATGAGTCCACATTTTAAATTATACTTTCATGAGGCACCATGTGGGTGTTTAAAGGCAAATGAATGGATTATTATCACAAATTAAATCATGAATCATGAATTTTGGGCGGCACGGTGGTGCAGTGGTTAGCATTGTCGCCTCACAGCAAAAGGTTCCGGGTTCGAATCCGGTCCTGGGCCTTTCTGTGCGGAGTTTGCATGTTCTCCCTGTGCTTGCGTGGGTTCTCTCCAGGTTCTCCGGCTTCCTCCCATCATCCAAAAACATGCACCTCAGGTCAGGTTACCTGGCGCCGCGCTAGTGGCAGCCTGCTGCAGCATCTCCCCACTGAGAGCCCCCCTGCTGTAGTGAAGACATTTCCCCTCGGGGATTAATAAAGTGAAATAAAAAAAATAAAAAAATGAACTGTTATGACTGTAAAACATGAGAATTATGTGAAGATCTTGTCCAGAAAAATGAATTCAACTTAAAACAGATTAAAACAGCCCCCAGCAGGAATCTTTTTCCTCTAAAACATCAGATGACAAACAGAACTTTATCCAACCTGAGGGAAAGCGTTGCATCATCTCCAGCTGGGCCGTCATCTGCTCCTGCAGGATACTTCCAGGCATCAATAGCTTTCAGTGGAGAGCTGCATTCCCACCACATCATTCCCATACTGACCGGCCATGATTGTCACAACCTGCAACGTAACATATGCACATAAAATCTATGCTGATGTCCTCTTTCTTCATCCCATATCTCAGCGATATGTCATCAGTCCAGGTTTAACTTCGTCCAGATCGCCTCCAGTGAAACAAACTGCACTCGTTTTAGTGATCAACACAAAAAAACAATCATCTACTCCAGAAATATAACTCTTAGATTTTTTTTATTCAGCCAATCAGACCCATCTGATGAGTCACGTTCACAGCTGGTGGTTGATAAACACAACATCACACACACATCTGTGGTCAAACGTACTGCAGCTGCTGTTTAGTGCTCTCGTGTCTTGATTGCGTTCACACCTGCAGTTTATATAATCTAATCGTCTCATTGCATTCAGATAATGAACAGTTTGTGTTGCGTTGGCTGAACTTTCTGTTCTGAAATTAAAGTGTTTGAACTCATTTGCAGCTTCTTTAAATCGACAGCTGAATGCAGTCAGGTGACAGACATCAAATGTTTGACTGACAGCTCGTCATAGAGACGTTTCAGGCGTTACAGCACTCAGTCAACAGTTTAACGTGTAAGCACCTCAATCTCATGAGCCAGTGAGCAGGAATATGATTATGATGATCTTTTTATGAATGAAGTGATGTTTCTGTAAATCCTGTGGAGATAACTTTGATGCAATGTAAAGTCAGATGATACCTGAAGAGATCAATAACATACTAAAGGTTTGATTTACTGAAGGTCTGCATGTGTAAAATCAGGTTCAAACTCCACACCACCCACAAAACAATGTCCATCAGATCTACTGGCGACGTGCAGCGAGGATTTCATCTTCCAAATGTGCAGTTTAACACACGTTGTCCATTCTGTGTGTTTTCCTCCATCTTATGTAATATTGGACGTTTCTACCTGAAGGAGTAAAATACTGAGAGGGAACATGCAAATAGAACAATTTATCACCTGCAACGATATTTACTGAACCTGGAAGTAGAAACAGGAGAAGTGATTGTTGTGTATTTTAGTACGACTGAAGGTTTTAATCAGATGAACATCAGGAGAGACGGCTGCTCTTATTGTGAAGGAGACACGGCTGCTCTTATTGTGAAGGAGACGCAGGAAACCAGAGAATACGTAGAGAACCAGGTTTTACACCCGTTAAACATTTCTGATGTCAGAGGGAGAAATTATTCAGACATATCGTTTGTCCAGAGATGAGATTTTATTATTGCCTCTGGCTCATTCCAGCATGTCACTGCTGGGATAGCCCAGTCCTGTTCTTCAGTGGAGCTGTCCAAGGTCCTGAATGAGTCCTGCAGAATCCACAGGTAGCTTCATAAAGTCAGCTGCTCATCACAGAAAAATCTGGACCTGCTGATCTCTGTTTGTTAGAGGATCTCATCCACCGTCCTCCTCTTTTATTTACCCACATTTTATTATTAAGACTTTTATTCTGCCTATTATCATGCCATCTTCTCTTAATTTCATCTGTTTATCTTTTTTGTTTTTCCCACATTGACTTTCTTGCTGATGATCTCCTATAAAGCGTTTTGTTCTTGTTATTTTAATATTTCTTAATTTCAATGGGATCAGATTTCCTTTTCCTTTTGCGGTCGCTCTGTTTTCCATTGCTGGAATCACTTTAACTCACAAACCCTCATTTAAATACAGAGATTTGCACCTGATTTCAATGAAGCAGTTACTCAGTAAATCACCCACAAAACAGGTGCAAAATAAATGTGCAAACGTTTAGAAGGAACACACAATTTAGTTCCTTTATTTGAGATCTTAGTAAATCAGACCCTGAGTGTGTACTTCTGTTCCTTCAGATATCGATAAGCCTAAAAATATTAAACATGAAGAAACACAAAGATCATCATCCAGTGTCTCTGTAAACAGGATTTGTTTCGGTGTTTGTGAAAGTTACAAAGTTCACTTGAACAGGAAGTAACTGTCTTCCAGAAGGTAAATTCGAGACAAACAGGAATCCACTTCAAGCACAAATTACCATCAACTTGAGTAAAATGGAGCACAGGATTATTACCTTTATTATTATTATTCTGTGTTTGGAAGGATTTACAGTTTTTTGGAATTCAAAGACATATTTGTAGAGTATGTGTAGACTATGAGAGACTTCTCTGAAAACATTGTGACGTTAGCTTAGAAACCAGTAAAATCACAGACCAACATGTACTGAGTTATCAGTAGCAACTGTAAAAGATGAACGTTTATGGAGACTGTGGAAAAGGAACTGCAGTGCCAAAACAAATACATAAATAAAACCAAAAGCCGATTGAAAAACTGTACAGTGAGTCTGAGTCGCTGCAGCCTGGAGGGGAACAATCGGCCACAGTTGCAGTTTTCACTTTTCACTGATCTCATCTGCCATCTTGCTGAGTAAGCACAAACCACTGACTACAGCCAAAGTATCTGTTCCCAGCCAGTCTCAACACTGACTGTCCCAAAACACCCAAAGTAGTGTCCTTTATTTCATCTCATTTGTATGTTTAACGTGGCGGTTTTATGTGTTCAAGTCAGAAGCAAAAGTTTTTGGTTTATTTTCTGTACTTTTGTTTTAGTTTCACTTCCTAAATACAGTATATGAGAGAAAATACAATTTAAAGTCGGTCTAATAGTTTGTTTTACAGACAGTTATGGCACTGCAGGCTCTTCAGGGGAATGTGTTGTCTTTCACAAACTCATCCATGTCTCACGATGGTTTACAGAAGGATTTATACCTGTACACCAGCTCTGAGTAGCTGGCAGTAGTGACGTCTGTCAGGGCCCTCCTCCCGTCATACATATGGTTGCAGGGAACATAAATCTATATGAGAGGTCTCTCAGGTACTTCTGGCTTTAAATATCAACATGATTACAGTTTTACAGATGTCCCTGGAACAGTCCAACAATGGTTTAAATGAGCCTAAAGATCATTAAAAAGGTTTAAAAGTGCAGATTCAGTGCTTTAAAACCTGACTGGAACACACTAAGAAAGTCACGTATGTCTGAAACAGATTACAACAGTATAAGTACACCTTGCTTTACCTGTGAGTTTGGAAATTGTTCTTGAACTGAAGCCTGTTTGGAAAAGTAGAATAAAATACTGAACACATTTTCATCCTTCCCTCAGTTCTGACCAGTCTTCCTTTTCCTGCTGCAGTGAAGTTCCCTCATAGCTGCCACCACCAGGCTTCACCGTGGGGATGGTATTAGCAGGTCAGGCCAGTGTTTCTACTCAGAAAATTAAAAATATGTTTCATCAGACCAAATAATCTTTTTCATCATCCTCTCAGGGTCCTTAAAATTCCATTTGGCAAACCCCAAGTGGGCTGTCAGTGCGCCTGTTACTCAGAGGCTTCCGCGAGTCATGGAAGTCTACAGAAAGCCGAGTAGTAAGGAAGTAGAGTTTATTTGTACAGCACCTTTGACATAAAAAAAAAAAAATCACAAACTGCTTTACATCAACAAATACCTACAAACTGCATAGGGCCAAGAAGTTAAAACCATAGCTACAAACAAATGAAGACGCCGACACAAAAATAAGTACAGGAGTTAAAAAATAAAAGAAGACGTAAATTAAATGGAGCTAACTTAGACAGGCTGTGAATAAAAAGGTTTCGGTTGTTTCATAAAGGTGTCACAGGAGTCGAGAGGTCACAACACAATTTAAAGTAATGTTTGTTCAGTAGCCCTCAGGAGCTAACGGGCTCTATAAGGAAGGAGGAGGTCAGCAATGTGTTGCAGTGTTTGATCATGCAAGGCTCCAAATGTTAACACCAGTATTTCAAAGTGGATGTGAAACTGAACGGGAAGCCAGCGTGGAGAAGAGAAAAAATACAATTTTAAAATGCTCTCATGTTAAGATCTTGATTTAGTAATATTCCCTAACTGGATGAAACATGAGCGCCTAAGCTGGCTGACATGATTATCAAAAGACACGGACTGGTCGAAGAGGAGTCCTACATTTTAAATGCTATGCTGAACACAAATACTTAATGATCCTTCATACGGTTTGATTTTAGGATTTACATTTTCAGGAGGTTCTGTCTTATTTGCATAGAACTGACAGTAGTCAGCCATCCAATCCCTGATGACATTCAAACAGTAATTTACAATCTACGATTGGTTTCTCTCATCTGGTTTAAAAGCGAAATACAACTGTGTATCATCGGCATGAAAGTTTTAAGAGTTGCTGATATAGCAGCGTAGGATCTGTCTGCATGTATTAATAAAACAAGAGAGGATGGAGAACAGAACCTTTTAGGATGCCACGGGGCAGAGGTGGTCTGTCTGACAGGGACTGATCTACACAGACTGAAAGTCTACAATTATTGAATTAGAATGAGATCTGATCCAAGGTAGACCTGGAAATACCCACCGGTTGGTTTAACCTATTCAATAACACAGTATGGTCAACGTTATAAAAGCATAGTAGAGGTCAAGTAACACTATTAGTAATACTACTAGTAATATTGAGTCATAATGTCATGTGTGACTTAAGGAACAGCTCTTTCTGTTGAATGCAGTTCATTAAAACCTGGAAAAAAGGAATCGCACAAGCTATGTGTCTCTAAAATAACTTGGGGACAAATTCGTCCTGGAATTTGGACACAAAAGCCAGGTTGGATATCGTCCTATTCTTCTGGGGTCCAGTTTAGTTTTTTCTTTCAACACAGCCGGTTGAAAGGAAGAGATTGATCATAGATAAAACAGTGAATCCAGTTAAGAACATTTAAACTTGTTTTTTTATTGTTTATTTTGCGGGGACAATGAACACCAATAAACAGTAAAACTGGAAGTGAGCCAGAGTGTTATGTGATGGTGTTTACCAGGGCAGGCTCACAGACTCCGGTTTTAGTTCCAAAATACAGTCTTTATTCCAGTAAACAAAAACAAACAAACCAACAAACAAAAGGTGGTCCCTACAACGTCAATTTGCTCCCCAGTCGGGAGGACAACTCAACCGACTGGTGACTCCAACAGGTAGCTCTGCAGGAGGAACAGGAGCAGGAGGAACGGGAGCAGGTGGAACGGGAGCAGGAGGAACGGGAGCAGGAGGAACGGGAGCAGGTGGAACGGGAGCAGGAGGAACGGGAGCAGGTGGAACGGGAGCAGGTGGAACGGGAGCAGGAGGAACGGGAGCAGGAGGAACGGGAGCAGGTGGAACGGGAGCAGGAGGAACGGGAGCAGGTGGAACGGGAGCAGGTGGAACGGGAGCAGGAGGAACGGGAGCAGGAGGAACGGGAGCAGGAGGAACGGGAGCAGGTGGAACGGGAGCAGGAGGAACGGGAGCAGGTGGAACGGGAGCAGGAGGAACGGGAGCAGGAGGAACGGGAGCAGGTGGAACGGGAGCAGGAGGAACGGGAGCAGGTGGAACGGGAGCAGGTGGAACGGGAGCAGGAGGAACGGGAGCAGGAGGAACGGGAGCAGGAGGAACGGGAGCAGGAGGAACGGGAGCAGGTGGAACGGGAGCAGGAGGAACGGGAGCAGGTGGAACGGGAGCAGGTGGAACGGGAGCAGGAGGAACGGGAGCAGGAGGAACGGGAGCAGGAGGAACGGGAGCAGGTGGAACGGGAGCAGGTGGAACGGGAGCAGGAGGAACGGGAGCAGGAGGAACGGGAGCAGGAGGAACGGGAGCAGGTGGAACGGGAGCAGGAGGAACGGGAGCAGGTGGAACGGGAGCAGGAGGAACGGGAGCAGGAGGAACGGGAGCAGGTGGAACGGGAGCAGGAGGAACGGGAGCAGGTGGAACGGGAGCAGGTGGAACGGGAGCAGGAGGAACGGGAGCAGGAGGAACGGGAGCAGGTGGAACGGGAGCAGGAGGAACGGGAGCAGGTGGAACGGGAGCAGGAGGAACGGGAGCAGGAGGAACGGGAGCAGGTGGAACGGGAGCAGGAGGAACGGGAGCAGGTGGAACGGGACGGACGGGTGACGGCGGTCCTTGCGGTGCACAACTCGCACTCGCAGTAACTCACCGTCGTCTAGCTGTTGCTAGTAGTAGGAGTACTAACTAATGCACTGACCACCAGAGGAGTGCAGGGGCAGGGTACATATAGTCCGGGGAGGTGATCAGGGAGATGCAGCACACCTGCAGGAGGTGATCCGGGGTGAGTGGCTGCATCTGCTGGGACTGGTGAGGGGCGTGGCCACGGGAGGTGAGGAGAGGAGGACACAGAATAAGCAGACAGGGGACTGAGGGGACACAGGAGGAGAGGAGAGGAGGACACAGAATAAGCAGACAGGGGACTGAGGGGACACAGGAGGAGAGGAGAGGAGGACACAGAACAAGCAGACAGGGGACTGAGGGAACACAGGAGGAGAGGAGAGGAGGACACAGAACAAGCAGACAGGGGACTGAGGGGACACAGGAGGAGAGGAGAGGAGGACACAGAACAAGCAGACAGGGGACTGAGGGGACACAGGAGGAGAGGTGATCGGGGGCAAAACAGAGGACACAGAGGAACACAGGACTCCTGACACAGAAAGGCTAATTTCCATCTGCTGTCCCCGGCCAGATGTTTGAAGGCAGCCTAAAATTTAAAAAATTCAAACAACATAATGAAACTAAAATGAATCAATAAACAGACAGTAACATATAGACAAAACCAATCCACATATAAGCAAAAGAAAAGTGTACCTACAGTACAAACACGTATATAACACTGAGGCACAGAACATACATCAACACTGAACAAGACAAATGCACATATAGGTGAACCAAGCAGACATTAATGCTTGCACACCTGAGTGGCAACAAGCCATTCATTAAGGCTGTTTGAATGTTTTGAAGGTGTTTTTTGTGTGTATGTGTGATGGCAGAGCATTCAACGAGTGTGCTGAATTCTGTTCACAGTCAAACTGTGACACCAGGGATCTTTGGACCGTCGGGCCTCTCCGACAGCAAGACTGGAGGACTGTAATTCTTTTCTGAGCCAACCGGCAAACATTAGGCAACAAAGTTAATCCTTTTTCCAGATCTTCTGAATTTAGGTGGTGGAAATCTGCAATGCCATTTTTCTTCTAACTTTAAGGCAACAGTTTGTGTTGAATGGAAATAAAGACACTGTTGGCTTTAAGAGCTGTGGAAGTCATTTACTGAAGCCCCGTCGTTCTCTGCTCCACCATGTGAGGGCAGTGTTGAGCTGAAGGCTGTGACAGTGATTTCCCTTCATCACCTCTCCGCCTCCCTCCACTCTGACCTGCACACCCCCAACACCCACACACAGGCTGCTGGTGCCCAAGAGTCCAGCTTTTGGTCATCAAAGGATGTTATCAACAGTCCTCATCACTAACCCCCCACCTCCCTCCACCTCCCCCACCTCCCTCACCCCCTCCCACACTATGCCCCTGCATCACCCCATCCATCTCTCATCTCTGCGCTAGAAAACTTATCGTTTAACAAAACCTCTTTGTGGTCCACAAAAACAGTCTGTCTAATGGCTTAATGGGATTATTGTCCTTTATCACACACACACACACACACACACACACACACACACACACACACACACACACACACACACACACACTGGGGTTCTTTTGTGATGACACTTCCACAAACATGTCATGGAAATATGTTTTGGGTGTTTTCATTATCAGAAACCTTTTTCAGTGGAGGAGGAGGTGTTTGAAAATTTCTATCCAGGAAATTAATTTTTTTCATGGATATGCCATCAGACACAAAGTATAATTCATTTATCTTTATGTCTAAAAGATGTTTAAAAATATAATTGATGTTTACACTACTGAGTCTGAGATGGTTCATTTTATTGTTGTAGTTTGGGAAGTTTTGAGGTGGACAGAATATCAGAAACATCTTTTTATATGAATTCGGTCCTCTACAGAAACACATACATTCTCATGAATTACCATTCAACTGAGTCAACACAAAAACAGCTGCAATAGTTTTAACACAAGACAGAATATTTAAACATTTAGATAAATACGTCTTGTTGGTTTCTGGTTTAAAATGTGTAAATCTAAAGTTACCAGTCAATCAGATCAGATTAACATAAACACTGGAAATTAGCCTGAACGTCCTACCAACAACTCCAAAGCTCTCTGAAGAACCTATTCTATCTCCTGTGTTTAACCCTTTCCACCCTGGAGGTTCCTGCACGAGGATCAAGCTGCCACTTCTAAAAATTATACAACTTTCCAAAGTTTGCTGAGTTTGGCACTACAATGAAGAGGGATTCTGTATTCTGACTAAAACGGATCCAACATTAATGTGCTTCATTTCTGTTGCAGCTGAGAGGTTTTTTGAAAAGGTTCAATAACATTAATGTCACAGACTCTTTGTTGAACAGTTGTTATTAATATCTAACAGTTGTTCTGTTGCTGCTAACAGCAGCACTTAACAAAAACAAGTTATTTCAAAGCATTTGGATTTCTCCTCTCTTGATTTCAGCCTGTCTTTCACACCTCTTTTACATTTGTTTTAACAGAAAGCAGGCCAGCTACAGACAACGAGAGGTGAAATGTAACAATAACCTGTTATAACTGAGCAGGAGATACATACGAGATGCTTCCACAGAATTGGTGATTAATGTTCCTCAATAGATTAGGTTAGACTTTATTAACCCCACAGTGGGGACATTTTGTAATAAATACATGATATGATAAAAAAAAATAAAGAATAGTCTTAATGACAAAATAATTCCATTAATCTAAATGAAATCTTTTGGTTTTGTTCCTCTTGTGTCACACTTCCCGTTTCATTCAGACCCTTTGGACATGTTTGACCATCAGGTCAGGAAACAGACAGCTTCCTGGGAGCCTCAGAGTCCAAACCGTCCTTGAAACTGGCACCATAAAAGTCAGAGCAGGAATTGACTCATCAGTGATGTCTGACGATGGGCAGGAAGTGGTGAAATATGAGCCAGAAATAAGGCTAGCTTTTAGCTTCACAGGTGTGGCTTCAATCTAAATCCATCATCACCATCACCTCAGACCTCTTCCTGTGGGAACAGCTAGCAACACATCACATCCTGTTTGTCAGGCAGACACGGTGAGCTGATCTACAGTGGTTACGGAAAGTATTCAGACCCCTTTCAATTTTTCACTCTTTGTTTCATTGCAGCCATTTGCTAAAATCAAAAAAGTTCATTTGATTTCTCATTAATGTACACTCAGCACCCCATGTTGACAGAAAAAAACAGAAATGTAGAAATTTGTGCAAATTTATTAAAAAAGAAAAACTGAAATATCCCATGGTCATAAGTATTCAGACCCTTTGCTGTGACACTCATATTTAACTCACATGCTGTCCATTTCTTCTGATCCTCCTTGAGATGGTTCTACTCCTTCATTGGAGTCCAGCTGTGTTTAATTAAACTGATTGGACTTGATTAGGAAAGGCACACACCTGTCTATATAAGACCTTACAGCTCACAGTGCATGTCAGAGCAAATGAGAATCATGAGGTCGAAGGAACTGTCCAAGGAGCTCAGAGACAGAATTGTGGCAAGGCACAGATCTGGCCGAGGTTACAAAATAATTTCTGCAGCACTCAAGGTTCCTAAGAGCACAGTGGCCTCCATAATCCTTAAATGGAAGAAGTTTGGGACGACCAGAACTCTTCCTAGACCTGGCCGTCCAGACAAACTGAGCAATCGTGGGAGAAGAGCCTTGGTGAGAGAGGTAAAGAAGAACCCAAAGATCACTGTGGCTGAGCTCCAGAGATGCAGTAGGGAGATGGGAGAAAGTTCCACAAAGTCAACTATCACTGCAGCCCTCCACCAGTCGGGGCTTTATGGCAGAGTGGCCCGACGGAAGCCTCTCCTCAGTGCAAGACATATGAAAGCCCGCATAGAGTTTGACAAAAAACACATGAAGGACTCCCAGACTATGAGAAATAAGATTCTCTGGTCTGATGAGACCAAGATTGAACTTTTTTGGTGTTAATTCTAAGCGGTATGTGTGGAGAAAACCAGGCACTGCTCATCACCTGCCCAATACAATCCCAACAGTGAAACATGGTGGTGGCAGCATCATGCTATGGGGGTGTTTTTCAGCTGCAGGGACAGGACGACTGGTTGCAATTGAAGGAAAGATGAATGCGGCCAAGTACAGAGATATCCTGGAAGAAAACCTCTTCCAGAGTGCTCTGGACCTCAGACTGGGCCGAAGGTTCACCTTCCAACAAAACAATGACCCGAAGCACACAGCTAAAATAACAAAGGAGTGGCTTCGGAACAACTCTGTGACCATTCTTGACTGGCCCAGCCAGAGCTCTGACCTAAACCCAATGGAGCATCTCTGGAGAGACCTGAAAATGGCTGTCCACCAACGTTCACCATCCAACCTGACGGAACTGGAGAGGATCTGCAAGGAAGAATGGCAGAGGATCCCCAAATCCAGGTGTGAAAAGCTTGTTGCATCATTCCCAAGAAGACTCATGGCTGTACGAGCTCAAAAGGGTGCTTCTACTCAATACTGAGCAAAGGTCTGAATACTTATGACCATGTGATATTTCAGTTTTTCTTTTTTAATAAATTTGCACAAATTTCTACATTTCTGTTTTTTTCTGTCAAGATGGGGTGCTGAGTGTACATTAATGAGAAATAAAATGAACTTTTTTGATTTTAGCAAATGGCTGCAATGAAACAAAGAGTGAAAAATTTAAAGGGGTCTGAATACTTTCCGTACCCACTGTATTCTGTTATGAATACGCAGGCCAGTTTATCAGCGGACTCTTCTACTAGAGAACCATGCTGTTGGAATACGTGCAGAATGTGGTTGGACGTTGTTCTGCTGAAATAAACAAGACCTTCCCTGAAAGAGACGTTGTCTGGATGGCAGCATATGTTGCTCCAAAACCTGAATATATCATTCAGCATTAATGCTTCCTTCCAGATGTTCAAGCTACCCATGCCATGTGCACTAATGCATCCCTGTACCATCACAGGTGCTGGCTTTAGAACTGAGCTGATAACAAGCTGGATGGTCCCTCTCCTCTTTAACCTGGAGGATGCAGCGTCCATGATTTCCAAACAGAATCTCAGATTGTGATCCATCAGACCTCAGGACAGTTTTCCACTTCACCTCAGTCCATCTTCAATGATCTCGGTCCAGAGAAGGCGGCGGTGTTTCTGATCATGTTTCTATCTGGTTTCTTCTTTGGAGAGTTTTAACATAATTTGTGGACGCAGCGATGAACTGTGTTCACAGACGATGGTTTTCACAAGTGTTCCTGAGCCCATGCAGTGATTTCCACTCCAGAATAGTATGTTTTTAATGCAGTGCTGCCTGAGGGCCCGAAGATCACCACCATCCAATATTGGTTTCCAGCCTTGTCCCTTGTGTTCAGAGATTTCTCCAGATTCTCTGAATCTTTTAATGATATTATGAACCGTAGACGATGAAATCCACTAATTCTTTGTAGTTTTACGTTGAGGAACATTATTCTGAGATTGTTGAACTATTTTCCAACACAGTCTTTCAGAGAGTGGTGAACCTCTCCCCATCTTCACTGTTGAGAGACTCTGCCTCTCTGAAATAATATTTTTATAACCGATCATATTACTAATCTATTGCCATGGTAACCTAATTAGTTGTCAGATGTTGCATCTGGTGCTTTTTTTTTTTTGCGTTTTCCAGTCTTTTGTTGACCCTGTCTAAACATTTTTGAAACGTTGTTGCTGGTATCAAATTTGATATGCATTGGGTATGTTGTCTTTGTTCTATTTTCAGTTAAATATGGGTGTATGTGATTTGCAAATCATCACATTCTGTTTTTATTCACAATTTACACAGCGTCCCAACTAGTCTGGAAACAGGGTTGTAAATCATAGTCAGCAACGCTTCCCTTTCTGATCTCTCTCCACTCATTTAAATGTGACAAATATCTAAGTCACCTCCGAGAATCGCCACCTTAACGTGGTGGAGGGGTTTGAGTGGCTCAGTGATCCTGGGAGCTATGTTGTCCAGGGTATCAGGCCCTGGCCGGTCTCCAAAGGCAAACTGGTGCGGGAGTTGGAGCGTTACCAGCTAGATGTAGTTAGGCTCACCTCCACGCACATCCCTGGCTCTGGAACCAAGCTCCCGGAGAGGGGCTGGATTCCGTCCTTTCTGGAGGTGTCCAGGGTGAGAGGCGCCGGGCGGGAGTGGGGATACTCACAACCGTCGGCTGAGCGCAGCCGTGTTGGGGTTCTCCCCGGAGAACGAGAGGCTCCACCTCCATGCGCCTGCAGGTTGCAGAGAGGAAAACTCTGACTGTTGTTTGTGTTTATGCACCAAACAGCAGTTTGGAGTATCTGGCCTTCTTGGAGTTGGTGGGAGGAGTCCTGGAAAGGGCCCCGCTTACTGACTCCATACTTCTTCTTACTACGTCATCTCTCCTATGGGCAACAATAGAGAAAGCTGGCGGGGGGAGATTGGGAGGAGCAACCTGCCCGATCTGAACTTGAATGTCGTCTCTCTATTGAACTTCTGTGCTAGCCACAGTTTGGCCATAACGAACAACATGTTGGAGCATAAGGTGGGTCATCAGTGTACCTGGTTTCAGAACACCTTAGGCCGGAGATCACTGATCAACTTTGTAGTCGTATCATCTGATCTGCGGCCGTATGTCTTGGCCACTCAGGTGAAGAGAGGAGCAGAGCTGTCAGCTGATCACCACCTGGTGGTGAGTTGGATCAGATGATGGGCAGAGGGCCCCCTCCCACCTCCAGAGGAGCATTTCATGCATCCCGGGGGAGGTTGGGGACATGGAAACCAAGTGGACCATGTTCAATATCTCACCCATATCCCTAGCAGAGGCCTCTGAGGTAGTCAAGAAGCTCCTCGGTGACAAGGCGCCGGGGTGGATGAGATCCGCCCTGAGATGATGAAGGTGCTGGACATTGCTGGTCTGTCTTGGCTGACACACCTCTTCAATGTCTCATGGGGGTCGGGAACAGTACCATTGGACTGGCAGACCGGGGTGGTGGTTCCCATTAAAAAAAAAAGGGGACCGGAGAGTTGCTCCAACTATCGGGGTATCACACTACTCAGCCTCCCGGGCAAAACTTATGCCAGAGTGCTGGAAAGGACTCCGACCGTCGGTCGAACCTCAGATTCAAGAGGAGCAGTGCGGATACTGTCCTTATCGTGGAACAGTGGACCAGATCTTTACCCTCACAGGACTACCGGAGGGTCCTGGGAGTTTAACCATCCAGTCTACATGTGCTTCATGGACTTGGAGAAGGCTTTCGACCAGGTCCCTTGAGGGTTTTTATGGGAGGTGCTGCAGGAGTTCAAGGTGCCGGACCCGTTGCAACGGACCATCTGGTCTCTATACAACTACAGTAGGAGCTGTGTTCGTATTCTCGGTAATAAGTCAGACTCATTTCCAGTGGGCATGGCCTCCAGTGGGCGTGGCCTCCACCAGGGCTGCCCTTTGTCACCGATCCTGTTTGTGACCTCCATTGACAGGATATCAAGGCACAGCGGGTCTGGGGGTCTTGGATCGCTTCTCTGCTGTTTGCAGATGATGTGGTCCTGTTGGCCTCTTCAGACTCCCAGCATGCACTGGGGCGGTTTGCGGCTGAGTGCGAAGCGGCAGGGATGAGGGTTAGTACCTCCAAATCTGAGGACATGGTTCTCTGCCGGAAACCGGTGGATTGATCCCTCCAGGTGGGGACGGAGGTCCTATTGTTAACTGTGGAGGTATCACAGCCAGCCAGTAGAACCAACTAAAACTGAACCATGAGTTGATGTGAAGTGTGAGTGAGTATGCGGGTAAATGATGCACCAGAGGAAGTGACTACATGTTCAGGCCTATAAAAGGAGAAGGAAGGATGTGTTTGTGAAGATTTGAGCAGGTGTGTGCAGCTGCATGGTGGGAAACCTGACAGCTTCTGTTGTAGACAGGCCGCATGCATACGCATGATAACCTAAGATGGCGCCGCGCTAGCGGCAGCCTGTTGCAGCAGCTCCCCTCCCCTTGTTATTAGTATTATTAGTATTTTTTTAAGCCTTTCTCCTCTTCGGAGTTGTTGTTTTTTTTTTTTCTTTCTCTCGTGTGTTAAGTTAACGGTCCGTAATGGACTGTAATTTTTCCACATTTCTGGCTGGGGGCTCTGTTATTGTTTACTCTCGTGATCAGCTGATCGCGCTGAGTAGACCTCTACTGCTGCTGCCCGGAGCGAGGCCTGAGATCCCCGTTGAACTTCGGAGAAGACGGCGGGGTTGCAGAGCTGGAGCTAAGCTAAGGGCGGAAAGGAGGAAATACAAACCAGCGGTACCGGAGCTCTTAATGGGGAACGTGAGGTCGTTGGCCAACAAGACGGACGAGCTCGGCTGGTAAAGACCCAGCGGGAATACCGGGAGTGCAGCATCATGTGTTTCACCGAGACATGGCTGCACTCACATTTCCCGGACCACAGCGCGGCCGTACCCGGCTTCAGGACTGTTCGGGGGGACGGAGACGTTGTTCGGAGCGGCAAGAAGAAAGGTGGAGGGATTGAAGTCTATGTGAACGAGAGGTGGTGTAATCCCGACCACGTGTGTGTGAAGGAACGTTTCTGTAGCCCGGACATTGAACTGCTAGCCGTGGGGATGCGTCCTTATTATTTGCCGAGGGAGTTCACGTCCGCCATTGTTATCGCTGTGTATGTTCCTCCATCAGCTGACGTAGAGGCAGCAGTGGACACCATCCACTCCACTGTGTCCAAACTGCAGACTAAGCATCCCGGTGCATTTTTGTTAGTTACTGGATACTTTAACCAGTCTGGATAAAGTACTGCCAACTTTGCACCAGTATGTGAACTTCCCCACCCGGAACAATAAAACTCTGGACCTACTGTATGCTAATGCCATGGATGCATACAGTGCTACTGCCCCCCCCCCCCCCCCCCCCCCCCCCCCCGCCTTGGTAGATCAGACCACAACCTGGTCCTGCTGACTCCCAAGTATGTTCCCCTGGTGCAGAGGCAGCCTGTAACCACCAGGACTGTGAGGAGGTGGACACAGGAGGCTAAAGATGCCCTGCAGGACTGCTTTGAGTCCACGGACTGGAATGTGCTGTGTGGACCACATGGGGAGGACATCAACAGCAGGACGGACTGTATCACAGAATACATCAAATTCTGTGAACACTCCACCGTACCATCCCGGACTGGACACTGCTTCCTCAACAACAAGCCGTGGATCACCAGTGACCTGAAAGTTCTTCTTAATAAGAAGAAAGCAGCTTTCAGGTCTGGGGACAGGGAGGAGCTCAGGAGAGTGCAGCGCCACCTGAAGGAGAAGATGAGAGAGTGCAAGGACTCCTACAGGAGGAAGCTGGAGGCCAAACTCCAGCAGAACAACGTGAGGGAGGTGTGGACCGGTATGAAGGAGATTACTGGGTTCAAGGGGAGAGAGAGACGACCAGGGGGAACCTGGAGAGGAACAACCAGGGGGAACCTGGAGAGGAACAATCAGGGGGAACCTGGAGAGGAACAATCGGGGGGAACCTGGAGAGGAACAACCAGGGGGAACCTGGAGAGGAACAACCAGGGGGAACCTGGAGAGGTCAAATGAACTAAACTGTTTCTTCAACAGGTTTAGTTCACCACCCTCATCTGTCTCCTCCACACCTCCCAAACACCTCTGCTGCCTCCCCCCTCTGCGCCCCCTGGTGAACTGCATAGAGCCCTCAATCTCAAAGGGCTCTTCCTCCATCTTTCATACCTACTGTATGCTAATGCCATGGATGCATACAGTGCTACTGCCCTTCCCCCCCTTGGTAGGTCGGATCACAGCTTGGTCCTGCTGACACCAAAGTATGTTCCTCTGGTACAGAGGCAGCCTGTAACCACCAGGACTGTGAGGAGGTGGACACAGGAGGTTAAAAAAGCCCTGTAGGACTGCTTTGAGTCCACAGACTGGGATGTGCTGTGCAGCCCTGGGGTCCTGAAGACCTGACGGCATCAGCCCCGGGGTCCTGAAGACCTGCGCCGTCCAGCTGGCTGAGGTCCTGCAACACCTCTCCAGCAGGAGGAGGTCCCGGTGCTGTGAAAGACGTCCTGCCTGGTTCCTTTACTGAAGAAGACGACTCCATCTGGCCTCAACAACTACCGACCGGTTGCCCTCACATCTCATGTGATGAAGGTGCTGGAGAGGCTGGTCTTGGCCCACCTCAGACCGCTGGTGAAATCTTCTCTGGACCCTCTGCAATTTACGTACCAGCCTCATGTGGGAGTGGACGACGCCATCATCTACCTGCTGCAACGAGCTCAGTCTCACCTGGATGGAACCGGTGACTCTGTGAGAATCACTTTCTTTGATTTCTCCAGTGCATTCAACACCATCCAACCACTGCTGCTGAGTGAGAAGCTGCGGGTGGTGGGGGTGGACGCGCCCACCGTCTCCTGGATCAATGACTACCTGACAGGCAGACCACAGTTTGTCCGTCTGGGCAGTGTGCTGTCTGATACAGTGGTCAGTGGTACTGTAGCTCCTCAGGGAACTGTTCTGTCCCCCTTTCTGTTCACCTTATACACAACTGACTTCCAGTACAACTCAGAGTCAAGACATCTGCAGAAGTTCTCTGATGACTCTGCAGTGGTCGGTGTATAAGGGATGGACGGGAGGAGGAGTACAGGGCAGTAGTGGAGGACTTTGTGGAGTGGGCGGGTAGAAATCACCTCCTCCTGAACGTGGCCAAGACCAGAGAGATGGTGTCGACTTCAGAAGGAAGACGACGGCTCCACAACCGCTGAGAGTTCTGGGAGAGGAGGTGGACATAGTTGAGGAGTACAAGTACCTGGGTGTGTCCATCAACAACAGACTGAACTGGAAGACCAACATCAATGCTGTCTACAAGAAGGTGATGATTCGACTCTTTTTCTTGTGGAAACTTCGATCCTTCAATGTGTGCAGCGAGATGTTGGAGATGTTCTACCATCTGTTGTGGCCAGTGAACTGTACTTCACTGTGGTCTGCTGTGGGAGCAGCATTGGAGCCGGAGACACCAACAGACTTAACAAACTGGTTAAGAAGGCCGGCTCCATCATCGGCTACGATCTGGATAGTCTGGAAAAGGTGGTGGAGAGGAGGACGCTGAAGAAACTATTATCCATCTTGGATAATCCTGTCCACCCTCTCAACCACCTGCTGCAGGGACAGCGGAGCACTTTCTTTAAAAGATTCCTCCAGCTCCGCTGTCACAAGGACAGATACAGGAGATCATTCCTGATACAGGAGATCATTCCAGATACAGGAGATCATTCCAGATACAGGAGATCATTCCAGATACAGGAGATCATTCCTGATACAGGAGATCATTCCTGCCCACTGCAATAAGACTGTACAATAACTCACCTCTGGCAAAATCCATCACAGTACAATAACACTGTTGACTGTGTTTCTTGGTTGCTTGTATATTATATATATATAGATATATACTGTACTGTATGTATATATATACATATATATATATATATATATATATATATATATATATATATATATATGTTGACTGTGTTTATAAGTTTGTTGTATATAATATATATAGCTATATAATGTACTGTATATATACTGTATATACTGTGCATTTTATATTTTATATTTTTTACTGCTATTTACTGCTATTTTATTTGATTTCTTTTCTATTATTATATTATTCTATTCTATTATTTTATTCTATTGTTTCTATTATTGTCTTATTGCTTCTGTATGTATGCTGCTGTGGCGAAAAAATTTCCCCTCGGGGATTAATAAAGTATATACCTACCTACCATATGTGTTATGGGTAAGGTGTAGTGTGTGTGTGTGTGTGTGTGTGTGTGTGTGTGTGTGTGTGTGTGTGTGTGTGTGTGTGCATCAGGCCTACCGCCCCTCCTTATATTGTTTCTGTCTGGACGAAATCACCCAGAGAAATTTGTCTGACATCAGGCTTCAGCATGCCAAATTTCTGCTAATCCACAGAGACACACACACACACACACACACACACACACACACACACACACAAACCATCTCTCTCCTACACACACAGATACACAACACACACACACAAACCATCTCTCTCCTACACACACAGATACACAACACACACACACACAGACAAACCATCTCTCTCCTACACACACAGATACACAACACACACACACACACACAAACCATCTCTCTCCTACACACACAGATACACACACACACACACACACACACAAACCATCTCTCTCCTACACACACAGATACACAACACACACACACACACACAAACCATCTCTCTCCTACACACACAGATACACAACACACACACACACACACAAACCATCTCTCTCCTACACACACAGATACACACACAGCACCCAAATGGAGTCGTATCAAGGAGCAGCATGCATCGCAGGGAGACGGAGCAGAACAAGTTAATTTGTACAGTGCCAAGAAACACTAATTCCTTGTAGCGTTTGTTAATTCCCATCATGGGAGCAGAAGCAGCGCCTCTCTGAATAACAGCTTGCAGCTCTGACAGGCCATCGGCCGTGTGTGTGCTTGTCTCTGTTTATTTCAGTGCACTTATTGCTGCTGCTGTGAGAATCAGCTTTGGCGTTTGAAAGATAATGAATACATACAATGCAAAATACTTGGCTACACCAAATCAGTTCGATGTTCGTTTTGTCTGTGTGTATCCCACTTTTAAAGTGATGTCTCTAATTAGACAGAACAATTAAGTTGCTGTTGCCAATTAAGAACAGAGAAACTCAGAGAAAAGACGGTAAATAAGCAGAAACATCACAGGAAGAGAAGCGTTGCAGTGAGAATTAAAGCCTGCCTGTTGTGACCACTGGATGTTCGCGTTGATGCTGTACTTGCTGAACACTCTTTAATCCTCCAGGCTACTGTAAATGAATTGGGTCAACTGAGTTAGCCAACACTTTCTGAGAATTGATTATCGAGAGCAGGAATCTTTTTTGACCAGTGTCCCCCTCATCTGTATCCACATCAATAACTGCCTTCTGACGTTACAATTGGAAAATAATTTTCAGATTTCCATGGAGGGAACAAAAAGCCATGTGCTCGATGAGTGTTGAACAAATGACTGACATTGAGGGCTCTATTTTGATGAGTTCAAACGCAGGTCCAGGTTCTGTGCACTGGGAGCACATGAACATGTGGCCAACAGATGCATCTCATACACAATGTGATGCAGTGGTGAAGTAGCAGGAATCAATAATTAGAAGGTGTGTCACAGCGGACATGATGGATGTCCGCTGTGACACACCTTGACACACCATGATGTCCTCTCCTCCTTCAAACCTCTGAGCTGCAGCGTGTTGTCAGTTTGTAAAGAGAGAAGAAGCAGCAAACTGACATCATCCAGACTTTAACCAGGAGGAACCTGACAGACTGGTCTGGAGGTTCAGGCTCTGATCTCTGAAGTTATGGTGCTGCAGTCGGCCTCCACCATGATGATGTTAAACAGCTGTGAAGAGGGAACTAATATTATAAATAAATGGGTTCACCAAATTACCATAAAGGTTGGACACAGCTACATGTGCTCCCAGTGGACATAAGATAGACCTGCGTTTGAGCCCTGAGTCCACCATCAGGACCATCACTAACATCAGGGCCATCACTGACCTGCTCTCCAGAAGTAAAAACTGAAAAAACTGCATGTCTGGTGTCTGCCAAAGATTGCAAAGATTCTGGAAAAATGTTTTGTGGACAGATTAGACAATGAGAAGTGGTAATATTATGGTCTGGACCTGGTTTGTTGCATCTGGACTGATGGATCAATGACTACTGAGTTACAGCAGTGAAGTCCTGACCAATGAAATAGAAATGTTGTGAAGGACCTGAAGCAGCAGTTCATGTGAGTAAATCACCACCATCCAGAGCTGAATCTGCTCTGTAGGCAGAATGATGATGATGATCAACAGTTATTGGAAATGTTTAGCTGCAGTCGTTGCTGTATAAAGTGGTCACACCAGATGCAGATAGATTGTTGAGCCAGGCACATATATCCAATATTGGATCCATTTCATAAAGAAGTAGAATATTTTTCATTTTATTTGATTATTTTGTTTGAAAATCTGCCATTGTAGGTCATATTTATGAAGAAATATGTAACATTTGGAAGGGTTCACAAACTTCCAGAAACCTCAAAATTACAATATATTTGTATCTTTGTGTTTGTGTGATTGTAAACTTTCGAAACATCTTAAAATATATTTCTTCATCAAAACTCAAATTTTTGTTATAAATAATATAAATTATTAAATATAACACATCTTAGTAAAATATGCTGATAATTCAGGTTTCCACTAGCAATGAAAAAATAAAATGTAGCCTTGAGCAATAATTTATTAACAGGCATTTACTGAAATAAAACATCAGAGCTCTTAAGCAATTACAGCTATAATAAACCTAGTAGCTATTAAAACATCTACTGCAACAATGACTCATTTAAAGATGATTGACAGCAGCTCTGTGGTGGAGCAAAACGGGGGGCGACCTCAGCAGTACAACACATCACAGGAACATCGCTCAGAACATTTGAAGGCACATTTTTTGTTCTATGTTAACATGTAAAATTATCACTTATTTCATTGTAATTGTATGTTCTTGAAATGAGGAATAAAATATGTTTCAGTAATTTGTTATATCCTATCGTGACCTTATATTAGGGACGTATCTCCCACCCTTATTGTAAATTCTTATCTTCTTTTCCTGAACAGTCCATGATGAATCTGTCTCCACAGTTAGAAAATAGAAACATGAAAAGCAACATACGGAACTTGAATGTCTGCATCTGTTGGTTCTCTGTCGTACCATTTACAAATGTTGCACGTGTGTTTTCCACTTCCTGTGTAATGTATTGTATGATCATGTCTGTGTATAAACTCTTTCGGTTCTATTTTCTCCACCAGTTTTCCTCTCATGAATTGCCCAAGAATTACCTTGGATATGAAAGTGTACCACCATGAAGGCCTGCGGGTTTCCAGAGCAGGTCATGCTGCGCTGGAGTAAAGCTCACAGTGGTGAGGAAAGCTTTTAAAGTTTGTGAAGAATCCAGAGGAGGGATGGTAATCATCATATTAAATACCTGAGAAGGGGCATGCAAATATAAAATAACCCCATAATCCAGCCCACGTAAAAACATGGACGCAAGTCTACTTTTCACAATAAAAGAGAAATGGAGAAATTGTATTTAATTCTCAGTTGCTTTTTGTTACCACAAACTGCCTCCAGAATCAAACTGACATATAAACTGGATGAACACTTTCTGATTTCTGGTCTGATTCCATTTCAGTGGCAGAACTGAAGGTTCTGGATTAAAGGCTCTTCTGAAAGTAAGAGTCAGTGAGTTTTCTGTTTGCTAATGCAACCCCATTTCCAAAAGATGTGGGGCACTAAATATGAATTAAAACAGAATGCAATGATTTCCAAATCTCATAAACCCATATTTAATTGAAAATAGACCAACAACATATCATGTTAAAATTGAGGATTGTCACTGTTTTATTAAAACAAAATTGAATTTCATGGCAGCAACACATCTCAAAAAAGTTGAAACGGTGTGAAAAAAGACTTGAAAAGTTGTGTGAAGCTAATTAAAACATGTGGTGGAACATCTGACATCTAACTAGGTTACCATGTCAACAGATCAGTAACATGATTGAGTACAAATGATGATTTCAGAGAGGCAGAGTCTCTCAGCAGTGAAGATGGGGAGAGGTTCACCACTCTGTGAAAGACTGTGTTGGAAAATAGTTGAACAATCTAAGAATAATGTTCCTCAACGTAAAACTACAAATAATTAGTGGATTTCATCGTCTACGGTTCATAATATCATTAAAAGATTCAGATAATCTGGAGAAATCTCTGAACACAAGGGACAAGGCTGGAAACCAATATTGGATGGTGGTGATCTTCGGGCCCTCAGGCAGCACTGCATTAAAAACACACTATTCTGGAGTGGAAATCACTGCATGGGCTCAGGAACACTTGTGAAAACCATCGTCTGTGAACACAGTTCATCGCTGCGTCCACAAATGCAGGTTAAAACTCTCCAAAGAAGAAACCAGATAGAAACATGATCCAGAAACACCGCCGCCTTCTCTGGACCGAGATCATTGAAGATGGACTGAGGTGAAGTGGACAACTGTCCTGAGGTCTGATGGATCACAATCTGAGATTCTGTTTGGAAATCATGGACGCTGCATCCTCCAGGTTAAAGAGGAGAGGGACCATCCAGCTTGTTATCAGCTCAGTTCTAAAGCCAGCATCTGTGATGGTACAGGATGCATTAGTGCACATGGCATGGGTAGCTTGAACATCTGGAAGGAAGCATTAATGCTGAATGATATATTCAGGTTTTGGAGCAACATATGCTGCCATCCAGACAACGTCTCTTTCAGGGAAGGTCTTGTTTATTTCAGCAGAATAACGTCCAACCACATTCTGCACATATTCCAACAGCATGGTTCTCTAGTAGAAGAGTCCGCTGATAAACTGGCCTCCTGCAGTCCAGACCTGTCAATCATTGAAAACATCTGGAGCATCAGGACATGAACAATACAACAAAAGAGACCCTGAACTGTTGAGCAGCTGAAATCCTCTATCAGGCAAGAATGGGACCACATTTCACTTTCAAAACCCCAGAAACTGGTCTCCTCAGTTCCCCAACGTTTCCAGAGTGTTGTTAAAAGAAGAGTTGATGCAGCTCAGTGGTGAACATCATCCTGGAACAACTTTATAGAGACGTGATGCTGACATCAGATTCAAAATGAGCAGATATTTTTCATAAAACCATAAAACTTCTCAATTTCAACATTTGATATGTTGTCTTAGGTCTATTTAAAAAAAAAAATGGGTTCACATAATTTGTAAATCATTGCATTCATTTTGTATTTCCATTTTACACAGCGACCCAACTTTTTTGGAAACGGTTCAATTTTATTTCAAGTATTTTGCTTGTTATTTAAATTTTCAACAGGTAATGGGGTCGTCTAGTTTAACACCTGGACGACACCTAGACATGACATTCTCAACAGTCTCAGCAAATACTAATGAGTATAAAAGTGCACATTATTGCAGAAGTTCATGTCTGTCTGTTCCCAGTTACATAGTGACATTGAATTAATTTCCACTCACACAACTTCACCAAGCGCTCCATGTTCAGGCTGAATAAACCCTGCAGGTTATAATACACTTTCTTCTTTGCTTTTTTTTTGCAACAGTTCAGTTTGACCTTTTCTTTTTGTGCACTTCTGTATGTATTGAGTCGTTTTGAATCTGTATGACCTCACTACATTTTGTACAAACTGTAACAGATGTGTGGTGAACAATTGTGATGTGACCATCATATCACAGCGAGTTGAAGGAGTGTTCAGGAGCTCTCTGTCTTTTATCTCTCTGAATCTTTGTAAGAATGTGAGATATGTTCCACATGCTTCAAATAAACCCTTTCATGAAGGAATAAAGTATTTTTAGCAGCTGATGAGAAGGAGGAAACAGGCTCTTCTCTTTAAGGGTGCTCTGAAAGAATCACAAACTGTATTGTCACAATATACCAGCCACGGAAGATTCTCCTGAGAAGATGAGTCAGCAGAAATGTATCAGCTCATGCCAATCAGACTGATTATCTACAATCGAAAACATGGTCACCGCTGACAACATTACAGAGTGTGTTGATGATGATGATCACTGTTAATCAGCAAAAGAGACAATCTCTATAAAATCAGTGAAATCTGATCACAGCTCATAAATACTGCTTGGACCAGGACTCATTACTGAGCTGTTAAATGAACCAAAACTACAGGCTGACATTTAAAAAGAGTGATGACAGAGGAATGCCTGCCACCCATCACCTGTCACTCGGCTGTAAGAGGCATCAGGAGTTACTCTGAGCCATCCGATAGAGGCACAATATGTAGCTGCTCCTAACAGAATTATAGACAGAAACTCTTTAGCACAACCAAGCAACATATACGACTTCCCTACAGCAGTTCACGAGAACATCCTGAATACAAACTCAACATCAACACATACATACAAATAAAGTGAGCCTGAAGCCTGGGACACACTTACTGGCTGTGTGTGCGTCTCTCATGTGATTTGACTTGGTTGCATGTGTGTTTGGTTCCAATAGATATATTGAAAATAGATAGATAGATATATAGATAAATAGATAGATAGATAGATAGATAGATAGATAGATAGATAGATAGATAGATAGATAGATAGATAGATAGATAGATGATAGATAGATAGATAGATAGATAGATAGATAGATAGATAGATAGATAGATAGATAGATAGATAGATAGATAAATAGATAGATAGATAGATAGATAGATAGATAGATAGATAGATGATAGATAGATAGATAGATAGATAGATAGATAGATAGATAGATAGATAGATAGATAGATAGATAGATAGATAGATAGATAGATGATAGATAGATAGATAGATAGATAGATAGATAGATAGATAGATAGATAGATAGATAGATAGATAGATAGATAGATAGATAGATAGATAGATAGATAGATAGATAGATAGATAGGGGGATAGATAGTTACTTTATTAATCCCACAAGAGGAAATGTTTTCGCTACAGCAGCATTATAGATACAGGTAAAGACTAAAAATAACAAAGTAAAAAAATATGAATTATGAAAATGCACAATAAACACAATAAAATAAAAATAGTATTACATTAAACTAACTAAACAATAGTGCAAACATACAACCAACCGTATTATCGTTAGATGATGGATTTGGCGAGGGGTGAGTTATTGTATAGTCTGATAGCGGTGGGCAGGAATGATCTCCTGTATCAGGAATGATCTCCTGTATCAGGAATGATCTCCTGTATCAGGAATGATCTCCTGTATCAGGAATGATCTCCTGTATCAGGAATGATCTCCTGTATCTGGAATGATCTCCTGTATCAGGAATGATCTCCTGTATCTGGAACGATCTCCTGTATCAGGAATGATCTCCTGTATCTGGAATGATCTCCTGTATCAGGAATGATCTCCTGTATCAGGAATGATCTCCTGTATCAGGAATGATCTCCTGTATCAGGAACGATCTCCTGTATCAGGAATGATCTCCTGTATCTGGAATGATCTCCAGTATCAGGAATGATCTCCTGTATCAGGAATGATCTCCTGTATCAGGAATGATCTCCTGTATCTGGAATGATCTCCTGTATCTGTCCTTGTGACAGCAGCTGGAGGAGTCTTTTGGAGAACGTCCTCCTCTGTCCCTGCAGCAGGTGGAGAGGGTGGTCAGGATTATCCAATATGGATAATAGTTTGTTCAGCGTCCTCCTCTCCACCACCTTTTCCAGACTGTCCAGTTTGTAGCCAATGATGGAGCCGGCCTTCAACATCCATCAATGGTGGAAGAGCCCTTTGATGTTGAGGGCCATGCAGCTCACCAGGGGAGGCAGAGGGGGGAAGGGGGAAGGCAGCGGAGGTGTTTGGGAGGTGTGGAGGAGACAGATGAGGACGGTGAACTAAACCTGTTGAAGAAACAGTTTAGCTCATTGTTCCTCTCCAGGTTCCCCCTGATTGTTCCTCTCCAGGTTCCCCCTGGTTGTTCCTCTCCAGGTTCCCCCTGGTTGTTCCTCTCCAGGTTCCCCCTGGTTGTCTCTCTCTCCCCTTGAACCCAGTAATCTCCTTCATACCAGTCCACACCTCCCTCACATTGTTCTGCTGGAGTTTTGCCTCCAGCTTCCTCCTGTAGGAGTCCTTGCACTCCCTGAGCTTCTTCTTCAGGTGGCACTGAACTCTCCTGAGCTCCTCCCTGTCCCCAGACCTGAAGGCTGCTTTCTTCTTATTAAGAAGAACTTTCAGGTCACTGGTGATCCACGGCTTGTTGTTGGGGAAGCAATGTTCAGTCCGGGATGGTACGGTGGAGTGTTCACAGAATTTAATGTATTCTGTGATACAGTCCGTCCTGCTGTTGATGTCCTCCCCATGTGGTCCACACAGCACATCCCAGTCCGTGGACTCAAAGCAGTTCTGCAGGGCGTCTTTAGCCTCCTGTGTCCACCTCCTCACAGTCCTGGTGGTTACAGGCTGCCTCTGTACCAGAGGAACATACTTTGGTGTCAGCAGGACCAGGTTGTGATCTGACCTACCATCTCTTGATGATTACGAATGTAAAGTGCCTAAAAGATTTGCATATATGGAACAGCTACATTTATCTATATCTCTGAGCTTAAAAGCTCTCTCTACCTTGAACGCATCTCCATCTGCGTCTGAAGGCCACATTCAGTACCGGAAATCGTTTTGAAGAATAATGGCTCATACCTGCTGTCATTGTCTTCACTGAAAATAAAATGACTGAGTTGAGTTAATCACCAGAGAAAGCTGTGAGAATGACTCCTTTTAAACAGCAAGGCCTTCTGAAACAGCATGTGATGTATTCCTGACTCTGTTCACGAGAACATGTCTCTCAACTGTCAGGTAAATGGCAGCAAGCTGTTGACATTAAAAGGTGCCATGTATGGACAAACAGACAGAAATTTATCCTCTTTAAATCCGTCACAGACTTCGTGCTGCTTATCTGGATAAGAGATACATTTTGGGGGGGTGTAGATAGTTATCCGGGTATTATAATTTTATTTAATAAACTGATGTTGGGAAGCTGGGTGATTCCACACTGAAATATGCATTCAGCCTCACACTATATTCTCAGTGAGAGCGGTCAGCTGAATGAAGATATCTTAACAAGAAAGGAGCAGTGAGTCACCAGCTGCAACCTGCAACTCGTCCGGTCAGAACAAAATTCTCTGAGTAACTCGGCTGAAGATAATTTATACAAACCTGATTGAAATGAGTCGATGCCAAATACTAATCAGTGGAGTCATGAGTTGTTATTTCCTCCAATGACTGAACAGGCTGACAGAGAGAGTCTCAGCAGTAGAAGGAGGCGGAGCTCGGTGGGTATCTGCAAGTGTGCACACAGCAAGTGTCTGTTAGAAGCTTTCATCAACACGGATATTTAAAACATTTACTCGGATGATACTCGTCAAAAGAACATTATCGACAACGGATACTCGTTTCAGCCGAGTTCTCGTCTCATCCCTATTTATTATATTATAACACAGCAAAATTCATGCAAGTTACTGATCTACTCAGTTGGTGATTTGTTCATTTTTAACTCTGGGGATGGAGTATATCGGCTATATTGTAACAATTTTTTTTAACGTATTTATAGTACATAAGTTTGAGAGTTTTACAGATCCAAGACAAAACTTACAGAAGGGCGGTACTGAGGAAATCCATGTTTCAGAACCACGGACAGCTCCATTGATGATCACAGCACAGATTGGCTACTACTATTTTAGAGCCATATTCTAACTTGACCAATCCTCAGTAAGATAAAAGATCAATGAGGCAGACAAGATTAGAAATCAATAGAAATTCTGTGTGGTCAATATGGATGAGACCAGTACTCGAGGGAAATGAGTATCCGGTACAGATAATGTACTTTTGACGAGTACGAGTATCATAAATGTCTCAATATCCATGTTGATGAAAGCTTCTAACAGACACTAGCTGTGTACACAAATCCAGGCAGCAACACACCAAGCCCCGCCTCCTCGCCTGCAGCTCCATGGCACGGACACTCTCTGTTAGCCTGCTCAATCTCAGGAATTAAGAGCAACTCGTGATTCTTCTGGTTCATTTCTGGCGTCGGCCTGTTTCAATCAGGTTTGTATAAAATATCTTCAGCCGAGTTACTCTGAGAACTTTGTTCTTACCGGACGAGTCGCAGGTTACAGCTGGTGACTCTGCTTCTGCCGGTCTGTTTTTCTTTTCTTCCATCGTCTCGCTCCTCGTTAACATATCTTCACTCAGCTGACCGCTCTCACTGAAAATACAGTTTGAGACTGTCTGCGTAAATCACTGATTCCCATCAGTTTATTTAATAAAGTGATAAAACTGCATCTCCATAACATCAATGCTGCACCGGTAAAAGATGTCTTCAGTTATGTCAATTATTGACTGTGCATCAGAGAGCAGTCGTGCGTCCCAATAACTTCCTGGTGCACTGTGTAGTCTCTGAAGACCCATCGAATGGACAGGGACAGCTGCTGTCTCCCACTGATGTTCCTCATTTTCCTCACCACATCTTGCAAATGTGACGAGGTTAGAGGACGCGGCGAAGCGGCCCACGTGGCATATATGTTGCTTTCTCATACTACAGAAAACGAGCCAGCGTGTACTGGTGTCCCATTCTGGTCTTCAGTAGTGCTCCACCTTCCCGTCTGGCTGAGTTGGGGTGTGAACCTCACTTCCCCGAAGGCAGCATGTATCTGTGCATACTGTAGTTGAGACCACAGTGATGGCTGAGATCTCCGACATATCTTCAACTTCTGATGGCTTCACTGGCAAGGACACTGTCAGACAATTATTGGTCACAAAACCAAGTTTACTCTGTCCGAGCTTTTTCTAATGGACTTAGTTTGGTTCTAAGTCTCCATGTCCCCTCTACTCTTGTCTTCCAGTGCTGCTGAGTGACCAGTAAATTTGGAAAATGTTTGTCAGTGGCTGTTTAATGTTCACATTTTAAATAGTAAGTCATTTCCCACCCTGCTGAGCACACAGATGGCATGGAGCAGTCTGTTTGGCATTTATCAGAGAGGAGTCTCTGAAGAAACGTGAGAACTGGTCAGTGGGGAGTCGGAGAAACTGGAAACCGTCTCGAAAATATTCAGTAGGTTCAGAAGGAAGGAGAGGATGGAGGGAAAACTGAGGGACAATGTTTACTGAGCAGGAGGTGAAACTGCATACAGATGAAAGGACAACATAAAAGCATTATGTCTCCTGTGATTGTTGTTGGAGAGCTATAAAGATGTTAGTGACATCACTTGAACTCACTTGTTGAAGATATCAATGAGAGGAAACTGTGAGTTTGCAGACTATCGTATGTGTATGTGTGTTTATCTGATTTCATTAAGTTGAATTATAGTGTGACTCTGTTCAAATTAACTTGTGAAGTGGAAGAAGGGCACATGGTAAAGATGCCACTTCACCGAGTCTAATTGTGCATTTAGATAAGTCTTTTAATGTTTCACATTATGTTTGACTGTTTAATATAATAATAACTGACTAATACTCAGAGATTATCATCACAGGCTCTAATGTAGCCGTCTGTTTCTATAGAGCTCTGCAGAATTATTTTCCACACCAGCACACACTTGAAATTTTAATCACTGTGTCATGGTTATGCATCAGCACACCACCGACCAGACAGTCCGAGCATTTCCATCCGTTTGCATCAGACGTGGTTTGTTTTTCATCCCTACTGACCCGCGTGTCACCGAGGATCAACCAGTATCCATGGAGACCGTGTGGAGCATCCAGAAATATGCAGAAGGTATTTTCTACATCTCAGAGATACTTCACCTTTACAGACAGGACACTGTGTCTGAGTCACAGCTGAGGTTGTGTTCCACGGACGACCTCCACCGGGGGCCAGTTACTGTGTGAATGACACTGTTACTTCGAGGTTAAGTGATGATAAAATACCCGATATGTGCTGTAGGAGATGTTTGCTTCTGCAGTTTCAGAGATTGAAAGTGCTGAATTCAGTTGTTGCTGCTCTGTTCTCACACAGTTACATAAAATAAGTCAGGAGCTTAAGATCCTCTCGACAGTGGATGTTACTGTGCTTTAAGCTGTGTCTGACAGACGTTCAGTCCTGTGGTCTTGAAAAGAATCTTTTCAAATAGCTGCACATCTTCACAATTTTCCACTTGCCAGTCTGAAGTACAACGCATGGGACAAAAACGTAGTTGTAGGAAAACAAGAAAGCATGTAAATCTGTTTGGCTTTTGAAGTTTGATGACCATGGAAATTCAGTTGAAGCAGCTTTTTCTCAGCCAGACTTTGTGTGCAGGTTGCTGTAGATCATGTTAATTTCTGTTTGAAAAAACGACAGGAAGGAGTTGCACTTGGTTAGTGTGAAGGATGTGGAAGTGTTGTCCCTTGGTACCCTGGTAGAAGAGAGTCTTTGGGTTGGTGGAGCCAGACCGAATCAGGCCTGGATGGGAGGTGGACCGGGCTGTGTTGAGAGCGTCTTTGTGTTGTTGAACATATTCCATGTAGGTTTGAAGATGTACTGTTACACCGGTTTTCTGGATAATGGCAGTGACCAGTGGAGTGAACCCAGAGAGTTTATACTGTATGAGAGGTGTTCAAAGGAGTGGGTGGCCAGGATGGAAATAGTTGTTGTTTTAATATCTTTTAATTTTGTTAATATGTTTGTTTTGATGACGTAGTGCAGAAGTTGAAGTGTGACGGGACCACAGTGATGGAAAGGAGTTTGGGCATGAAAAGTTGTAGGTTAATGAGCGGCCAGAGCTTCTGTGTGGAGGACGGCGTCTGTAGAGTGAACCGGCTTCTGTGAGAGTGTCCGTGCAATCCGGGTGACATCGGTCGTAGCTCGCATGGAGATCTGAGGTGGAGTGCAGCGGCAGCACGGTCCGGTTGGAGAGCGCTAGCGTGTGATCAGGAGCCGGGTGCCCGGAGGAGGAGAAGCAGTGTGTATCCAAGGAGTAGCCACGGAATAACAATGACCATATCCAGGGTCTGTTGAGGAAGAGAGGTAGCCGGGGGGCTACCAGCCAGCCAGCACTGCCAACCTTCGCGGAGGAGGTCGGCCCGGTGAGGTGGTGGCCAGCGAGAGCAGAGCAGGGAAAAGCCACACCGAGATTCACCGTAATCGCTCCTCAACATGCTACAATATCATTAATAAAAAGGGAACCTGACCTCACCATCACCCCTGATGACGACTTCAGGAACGAAAGTCTGCAAACATCTACTTCTCAACTAAAACAGCCAAACTTTTGTTTGTTTTGTTTATACTATTGTATACGGTCTTAGTTTGGCTCTTACTTGGCAAAAAACATGTCAAATGGGACTCTCATCAGAAATCTGTTCATACTGCACACAAAACGTTCAAACACCTGGCACGGACAGCCACAAAACGCTCCTGGAAAGAAATCACTGAGTAACACAAACCCTGGATATCCTCCTCTCTCTGTTTTATATACGTCGCAGAGGAAGCAAACAGTAGATTTCTCCTCATGGCTCTGACTGGTACCAAGAAATGTATTCTCATCGGCTGGAAGTCAACCAATCATTCATTCAAATTCACCCGAGACAACAGAACCCCGATCCTTCTAGTCATCTCACTTAAGTTTTTTACAAACCATATTTCATCCAATGGGTTATTTTTCTGTCCTGTCTGTCAATCATACTGTAAACACATATTACTATCAGTATGGACACCCACACCTCCATAAAACCTAACCCTGGATCACCTCTCTCCTCTCAACCAATACCACAACTGAGAGTCACTGACAGTCCCTTCTTCAATAAGGAGAGCTCATTTGAAAGTAAATAACAAATGTTATAGATGAGATGGATTAATTGAAGTTTTGGTGATTTAGCTCCAGGGTGAGGCTGCACCAAAGAGGTGATGATTCAAGAGCTGAGATAGAGAGCGAGAGGCCAGAAAGGATGGCGGGAGCATTACTGCAGGAAAAACTTGAAGACGCTCTCAACGCAGGTCGGTCCACCTACCGTTCAGACCTGAACTCTGGCTCCACAAACCTAAAGACGGCTTTATTTGTCCAATACAAGGTTCAACAGTGTGAGACGGGAAGAGTTCAGCAGCCGAGCAGAGCAACAGGCCAGCCAACAGTCAAGGAGGCAATCATTTCCAAAATGTGCAGCAGCCTGAAACAGTGACTGCAACAATAATGACCTGCTGAAACGATTCTGGATTTTCTAAGTCATACTGAAGCCAGAAACCTTTTGGAGCCAGCATCTATTGGCCCTGCTGCCACTTTAAGGTGCTCCATTGGCTTCAGCCTCGAGCTGCTTGGCTAAATGTCACCATGGTAACATTTAATGTATTGACATTAGCCTTTAGCTTGAAGCACCATTGTGTTAAACTGAGCCATCTACAATCTGAATTGTAAAATGCATCTGAGAGGAGCATCACATCCAGCAGCTGCTGCATCTCGATACCAAACGTCTCCTGTTTGTTACAATCAGATAAACTACATCTCCTCACATTCACTGGAGGTCATTTAGTTTTAATAAATTCTGATTCACCCTTCAAAATACCTCGTGACTGCACCGTCTAAATTTAGAACACCAATTAGTCCGTTGGCTTGTTTTTGAAAGTGAGTGTGAGTGTTGTGTGTGAAATCCAGTGTGTCTAACACGGTGATGTGAGAGAAGGTGAGAGAACCGTGCTGTTAAACAAGAGACTGGTGGGATTCAAAACACTTTTAACCAAGCTTGATTCATAATTATACCACATGGCAGTAATAAACATGATGTGACCATTAACTCTCGTACTCTAAAACATTGGAAGTTAAAAACATTACTTGACAGGATTAGAAGCCCTGATGGCCACATGTAGGTGTCCCCATTGTGGTTTGGATTTTTTTTTTTTTATACTTAAATTCTTATTTTATCAAAGTATTTATTTGGCAGGAAAAAGGAAACTTAAAAAACCCACAAGCAAAACAACATGAACAAGGTTTCCAGACACGTATGTCAACCATAAATTTAGTCCAACAAACAGATATTAAGGAATATATACAAGGGGGTCTATGCACAGCACTACTTTAACTTTAATCTAATTATACACGAATGGTATAGCATCCAGCAAGAGGGAGGTAATTAACATTTTAAGAGACAAAAATAACAAAATGTGAGGTTAGGGAGGAAAAGTCACCAGCTTTTCTCAATCTCAGAAGGAAAGTCAGCCTTTCTGTCAGGGTTCCTGTTTGCTCCTCTGTTTTGTCCCCAATCACCTCTCCTCATGTTTTCTGTCTTTCCCTTGTTTGTTATTGTGTCCCCATGTGTCCTGTGTCCTCCTCTCCCCGCCTCCTGTCACCTCCCATGGCCACGCCCCTCACCGGTCTCAGCAGCTGCTACCACTCTCCCCAATCACCACCTGCAGGTGTCTGATTCCACTGATCACCTCACCAGACTATATCTGTCCTGCAGTCATCGGGGGTCGGTCCATACTGAGAGTTCCTGCTAGTCACCGCCAGGACCACCAGTCACCGCCAGTCACCCGTCCATCTGTTCCCGTTCCTCCTGTTCCCGTTCCTCCTGTTCCTGCTCCTGCTCTCATTCTGCTTCCAGTCCGTGCTATCAGTCAGTGCTCCCAATCTCGGCTGATCTCCGGAGCTAAGCAGGGTCGGACCTGGTTAGTATAGATTGGTTAGATAGGAGACCACCTGGGAATACCAGGTGCTGCAGAACCGCCTGTCGGAGCCAGTGAGTCTGTCCGTCCGTCCCCGGTCCTGCTCCAGTACCAGCCAGCGCTACCGGACAACGCTCCCGCCGGCTGTCCTACCAGCAGTCCTGCCAGTGTTCCTCCCCCCCGGTGAGAGTCGGTTGAGTTGCCCTCCTGACTCGGGAGGAATAAGAAGACTAAGACTGCAGGTACCACCCCTGTGTTCAATAAAGACTGTTCTGAACTTCTACCCAAGTCTGTGTGCCTGCGTTTGGATCCTGTTACACCTCACATCATAACACTTCCCATATCATGAATTTCTTTGATGATTTTCGTCCAGTTTTCTACTGAAGGTGACTCGGTTTGTAACCATTTGAGTGTTAGCTTTTTTTGCTGCTACTGTTAACATTTTCAGGAGGTATCTGTAATTTCCTGTTATTCCTTCCGATAGATCACCCAAATAGATTGACTTACTTGTGAACATGATATGCTGCCCAAGAATATGCTGCCCAAAATATTGAAATGTGGTGGTGGTTTGCACTCCCATTTTTCACCAAAATGTACAAAAAACATTTAACTTGGATGTGGTCCTTAAAGTGCTGAGAAAAATGAAAACCAAGATAAGCGGGCAGCTCCATCTGCTGAGGAAGATCATTTAGCATTATTATTATTACAATATTATTCATGAGAAGCACCATGACCCCATTCTTTCTTTAGCCACAAACAAGCATTTGCATTTGTTATCATAGAAATGACAGATCATAAAACATTAAAATGACACTGAATTTGTGTAGCTTTCAGTCACCACAAATGATCCTCATCAGGGTTTGCCCAGTTGTTGTAGAAATATGCCAAAGACCAGATTAATTTATGACCACTTCAGGGACTTCTCTTTGTGAAATGATAAAGAGCTCAAGAACAACCACTAAATTATTTTGATATCTGATGTTTTCAAGGTTCAGACTGAATGATGAGTTCCATCAGCTCACATGGAGAAAAAGGTGTTTACATGGTGAGAGGAATGGAAATATTCTGTGACCACACAGCAAACTGTCAATTATTATATTTGATCAAAAAGAGGACAAAACAGGCTGTGAATTTAATGTATTTTTGTTCTCATAACATCAACTGTTCTTCTAGAAATTACATTTTAAATACAACTAATGTGCTTAATACACTTAATGTGTTTTGTAGATTTTCTATTCACATATTGTGAAGCTGAACGTGTCGGAAAAATGTAGCCTGGCTGCCCCAACTGTCGCTCACAGCTTCAGTTTTAACTTAGTAGTTAACTCGGCTCGTATTAGCGTTTTCACGGCACTCTGAAGGGCGGACCAATCAGAGACCAGTTTCGACGGTAACTGCGTCTGTCCCACCCCTCCTTCACTGTGATTGGACAGCCAGTGATAGTTACGAGTGCAGCGTTAATATTTTTTAACTCAGCACCTCCTCACGCTGCAGGTGTTCATTAACACAATTTAAAAAATACGCTGTGCTCAGTAAGAGAGTCTTTGGTGGACATGGTAGGAAGATGCAGCGGTGGCAGAGTGTCAGCTGGTTTTAGTGCATGCTCCACCCTCCCTTCACTTCAAATGTTGCCTCTGAACATTGAATTATTTCAACACGATGTCACGTGGAACAAGATTTTATAAAGAACATAATGTGTCGGAGAAAATACAAATACCTGTTTTGTTGATGAGGTATGAGAAATAAACTATTAACTATCAGCTGTGTGGCTCCAGAGAGAATCAACAGTAACATCATAATACAACAGCGGGAGCTCCTGTTTCCCATTCAAACAGCTGAGCCCGTCTTTATAACTGTTTCTTTATGAGAGGAATCACGGTGAACACGGCGAACACAGGCCCACCATCATCCACCGGGACCCCCTGCACTCCACATCCATTTCCTGTCACACACTGGCTCCACCAGGCCACCTCTTTGTTCCCAGCAGCACAAAACATTCACAATGCAGTCACCCCTCTGCAACAAAGCCAGCTCTTACCTCCACTTCAGGACAGCACTGTGCTTTAAAAAGTCCGGCTTGTAATGAGTCCAAATAGGGGCTATTATAAAGCAGCAGTCCTGAGTGGACTCTCAAGGCCTGAGCTGTGTGGGGAGTCTATTAAAACCTCTAAAACCATTCACTGAAGAGAAGTGAACCAGCGTGTAGAGAGGCCTGCTGTGGAAAGCTCAGCCCTCTGCTAATGAGCTCACTCACATTACTTACAGGATTCATAATTGGCAGAAGGACCTCTCTCTTAATTTCTCATCTGGTTATGAGGAAATTGGCTGCTCCTTTGTTCCTCTCCTCAATCACTGGGACTCTCTTATTGTCTAATTCCTGTCCTCATCCCTCCCGTCACTTCCCCTCCCCACTTCTGATCATTTGTTCTCACGTTCTCTGTGAAGTGACTGATTGAAAAGCTTCGTACATCCAGAAGAGCTCCCACTCCAATCTCATGTGTCACAAAACGTGAAGCCTTAGCGTGCCGTCTGAACCGTGGAGCAGCTCGCTGTCACTCTTCTCTGTTGATGTTTCATTCTGCTGTTCATTTTTCTTCACCGCTCCATCTCTCGCACTAAAGGAGCTGTAGTTTGGGTAGTACAGCACTCAGTTTGCTCGTTCTTTACAACTCTGGTTGGAGGTTTGAAGAATTCAAAAACTTGATGAAAGCATTTTGTATTTCATTTTAATCTAGATTGGTGTTTGAAGTGTGCCCGGCACCCCGACATGTGTCCAGAGTGGTGTGAATCTGATGTGGTGTGAGAACCATAGAAACAAAGCCTCTCATCATGCATGTAAAGTTTAAATGTTTAATCCTGTTATTTTAACCACTGCGTCACTTCCTGAAATTTGTCGGCTGTGATTGTGATCAGAGACGGAGAACAAATGGTTTTCCTGTAAAAACATCCTGTCAGTGCTGCAGTGGCCAAATAACAGGGGAGGGATTGGACAAATCATTTATGATTAATTACCTGCATTTACAGGCATCCACAGCCAGCTGAGGCTGGAGGACGAGGACGAGGCAGGACGGAGCGGTGGAAGATTTCACGGCTGGTCAGAGCACAAGAAGGAGGCGGCTTCAGAGGAGGAAGAGCCTCCTCATCTTCCCCACCTCCACTGATAAAGACCAAATGTGTCTGAAAGTTGTTTTTTATTGAAATGATGTCAAGAGCATCTGACAGGAAGTGTAACAACAAAAAGAGTCCTCCATCAGCACCAGATAAAGATGGACTAAATGTCCTGCCTGGTCTCCATGGAGACATTGTTGAGGTGCAGGACACTTGGCTCCATCTAAATTAAAGCTTTTGGTCCATCAGAGGGATCACACTGACCTTTATGGGCACACAGTGTCCCCGAAGGACCACGTGGGAGGATTGCAGGGCCGAGACGATGGAACTCCTCATGGACAGGTCCTGTGTGTCTGCTCCCTCCTCCCCTCAGAGAAACCAGCTGCTGCCTGTCAAGTCTCAGTTCCATTCTGTTTGTAGTCAGTAAAAATGTTCTGGTCATGTTCAACGGACAATTGATGACATGAAACATGGAATCAAATTCCAAATAATAATAGTATACGACAGTAAATCAATAAGTTCAGAGACTGCTGCTCACTCCCAGAACACTGCTCACAAAAACATGTGATGATCAAGAGATGAAGTTTGTACCGGTTACTCATCAGGGTTTTATCTTTCTGCTGCTCCGTGCACGTCACGCTGCTTTGCTACATGCGCGCGCACCAATATTATTTTCAGAACGTATTCATTTACCCTCGTAATATCAAAACTATGCAGTTGGAAATGTCTATGTAGACGATGCAATCTGCTGCTGGGACGCAAGACGAAGCTAGATCAACCCTGACTGGGTCACCTGGGTGAATCGGGTCGAATGGTGAAAGACCCCACACACCTGAAGACCCCAGGTCACATCACTGATTCACAACATGTGTCCTGCACACAGAACAGGTCCGGTTGTCTTACTGTCCAGTCTGAATGCCAGCAGCCTATTTCAAGATGCTCATTCCTCAGAGGTATAATAGATGGACAATTCTCAGCTTCCAAAGTGTCACAGAAGCTCCCAAATGGGACCATTTATAACCAAATAGGTTATCTATTTTAAATAAATAACCTGTTCCACCATATACTGTTATTACAAACTGCCAATATTATTTCAATGAGTTTTAAAATAGTTCTGGTCGCTAACGTGTTGCACCCTCAGGGATGACAGTCCAAAGCCAAGAGGTTGGTCTTGAGGCCTGTCTCCAGTGGCTTTTCTTATTTGCTTTATATATTTGAGATAACAACCAAATCCAAAGAAGTAGGTCGGAGGAGTCTGTACGAGTCGGACACAATCAGGAAGTGGATGATTGAACTCAGGTGAGTGAGGAGAGGAAGACTCACTGCCGCTCCACATTTATATGTTCATGAGCTCAGCGGTGTCCCGGCCACCAACAACACCCGTCAGCTCCCACTACTGCAGGCTGGACACACAACACAACATGACAACATACAACATGTGTTTCAATACATGAGCATTCACTTTCAGCTTGGATGGTTTGGAACATGAAGACGCTGTGATCATGTGACCAGTGTGAAGCTGAATCAGAGCATCAGAGTCCACGTGCTCTGAACTCTTTCAGGCTTCAGAGTCTCTGACCCTCGGTCAGTGCCATGAAGAGGAGCATGAGTAGCGGGAGGGAGGAGCGCGAGGAGAGGGAGGAGCGCGAGGGAGGAGCGGGAGGAGCGGAAGGGAGGAGCACGGGGAGCACGGACCGTCATTGGCTGCTCCAATGTGTGTTGCAGCCCGCTGACTGGAGGATGTCAGCGCTGTGGGGAGTCTGCTGTTTGACTGCCTGCAGGGCTGTCAGCTGTCAGTCTGTCCTGTCACACACACACACACACACACACACACACACACACACACACACACACACACACACACACACACACACACACACCTCAAAGTCGAATGTCAAAGCACATCAGGAGTCCACTGCAGACATGTGGACTAACGAGCCTTTGCTGCTCCACGCTGGGACGGCTGAATACACCACCACCACCACCGCCACCGCCGCCACCACCCGCTTTCTTTGGAGCTCCACTCGTTTGCATATGGATGGAAAATCCTTCATTTACACACTGATAAAAATAGTTTCATCTTCCACTTGTAAAAATATGAAACTAAGCATCATTCAGAATTATCCTTAATCGTGAGTTTGGGCAGAAAATTAATTGAAATGAGGCATTTTAGGCATTTTAATAGACGTCTGCACAGTTTAAAGGCATTTTACTGAACTGAAACCCAGTAATTATACATTGAAAGCTTATCTGGGTTTTCATTGAATAATTGAAGATTGAAATGTTTTCAGATGCAAATTAATACAATTTTAGGGACTTTACCAGATTATTAACCTAGATTTGGTGTCAATGAATGAATAAGTAATGGCCTCTAATTTTATTAGGAAGGGTTCAGTTTGGCTGTCTGTATGGTTAAGTGTATTTTAAGAGGCTACAAAATATTTTAGTGGAGCAGTACCAGCGATATATGTTTGGTTTCACCTCCACACACAGCATGGGTCTGGATCCAAGCTCCTGGAATAAGGCTGGACTTGGTCCTTTTCTGGACTCGTGTCATGTGATCTTGGACACTCAGGTTAAGAGTTGAGTAGAGCTGTCAACTGATCACCACCTGGTGGTGAGTTGGATCAGATAGCCGGGCAGCCGGCTGGAAAAACCTGGTAAACCCAAACATGTAGTGGGGGTGAACTGGAAACTTCTGGCACAGGTCCCATTCCAGGAGGTCTTTGACTCCCACCTCTGGAAGAGCTGCTCACGTATCCTAGGGGAGGTTGGGGACATGGAATCTGACCGGACTATTCAGAGCCTCTATCGTGGATGTGGTCAGAAGGTCATCGGGGCATTTTGCGGCGGCAAACCAAGAACCCGGTGGTGGCTTGAGCAAAGCTGTCAACCTGAAGGAGGTCTGTCAGGTCTGGCTGGCCCAGTGGTCTCTCGAAGCAGCAGAGAGGCACCGGCAGGCCAGAAGGGCTTCGGCGATCACGGACGCAGTTTGGGAAGGTTATGGAGGAGGCCTTTTGGTTGGCATCAAGGAAGTTTTGGAAAACCATCCAAAGCCTCAGGAAGGGAAAGCAGGGCCTTCCCCAGGCTGTTCACACGAGGGGAGGAGAACTGCTGACTAAGGATATCATTGGGTAGTGAAAAGAAAACTTTCAGTCACTCCTGAATCCGACAAGCATGCCTACTGGGAAGGAGGCAAAGGGTGGAAGGCTCACCTTCAAAAGGACGGTTCGGATCGATCCATTTAAGTTCACACACTTTGGGAATATATAGACTTTGGGTGGTTTTGCTAAAAAATGTTATTTGTAATTTTTCATGAAATGAAAAATACAACAAAGGAGAACCTGAACTGTTGAGTAGCTGAAATCCTCTGTCAGGCAAGAATGGGACAACATTTCACTTTCAAAACTCCACCAACTGGTCATTTACAGAGTGTTGAGGTGAAAGTAGAGGTGATGCAGCTCAGTGGTGAACATGATCCTGTCCCAAATTTTTTGAGATGTGTTGCTGACATCAGATTCAAAATGAGGACATATTTTTTCATAAAACAATATAATTTCTATTTTAACATTTTATATGTTGTCTTTGGTCTATTTTATGTTAAATATGGTTTTATGTGATTTCAATTCAATTCAATTCAATTTTATTAATATTGCGCCAAATCACAACACAGGTTATTTCATCGCACTTAACACATTAAAGTCCTTACAGCAGAACTTTACAACATTATACAGAGAAACCCAACAATTCAACAATTCAACAATTCCCACATAAGCAAGGAGGGAAAAACTCCTCTTTAAGGGAGAAAAACCTCCAACAGAGGGAAGAAAAACTCTCTTTAACAGGAAGAAACCTCCAACAGAACCAGGATCAGAGGTGGGCGGAGCATCTGTTAACAGAACCAGGATCTGAGGTGGGCGGAGCATCTGTTAACAGAACCGGGATCAGAGGTGGGCGGAGCATCTGTTAACAGAACCAGGCTCAGAGGTGGGCGGAGCATCTGTTAACAGAACCAGGATCAGAGGTGGGCGGAGCATCTGCCTCGACCGGTTGGGGTGAGAGGAGAGCAGAGAGAGAAAAGGACAGTATAGAGATAGAAGAGAAGAACTGTTGGTGGAGACGACAATCACAGAGCAGAGACATGCAGCTCCATGACGGGACATCTGGAAAAGAAAGAACAGAAACTACACGAGTGAAGGAACTGAATGGAGACAACAGATAATAAGAAGAAACTATGGGAGAGAGGAAGATGGTGAGGTATGAGTCAGTTAAAGAGTAGGAGGAAAGAAAAGAAGCTCAGCATGTAACGAGGTCCTCCAGCAGCCTCGGCCTATAACAGCATAACTAAGGGTTGGTTCAGGTCTACCTGAGCCAGCCCTAACTATAGGCTTCATCAAAAAGGAACGTTTTGAGTCTAATCTTAAAGCTAGAGAGGGTTTCTGCCACTCCAACACAAACTGGGAGCTGGTTCCACAGGGGAGGAGTCTGAACACTGAAGCTCCGCCTCCCATTCTACTTCTGGAAACTCTAGGAACCACAAGTAGACCAGCGTACTGAGAGAGAAGTGCTCTGCTAGTATTATATGGTTCTATAAGATCTCTAAGATATGATGGAGCCTGGTCATGTAGAGCTTTGTAAGTCATCAAGAGAATTTTAAATTCTATTCTTGATTTCACAGGAAGTCAGTGAAGAGAAGCTAAAACTGGAGAAATATGATCTCTCTTGTTAAATCCCGTCAGTACTCTTGCTGCAGCATTTTGGATCAGCTGCAGGTTTTTAATGAGTAATTTGGACATCCTAACAACAAGGAATTACAATAATCTAGTCTAGAAGTAACAAACACATGAATGAGTTTTTCTGCATCACGCTGAGGAAGGATTTTCCTGATTTTATTAATATTACGTAGATGAAAGAAGGCAGTTCTGGAGATTTGCTTTATCTGGTGTCTAAAGGACAAATCCTCATCAATGATGACTCCAAGGTTCCTCACAGTTTTGCTGGAGGCCAAGACAACGTCATCTAGAGTAACTAAGTGATTACAGAAAGAGTTTCTGAGGTGTGGATTTGCAAATTGTCGCATATTTACATTTTACACAGCGTTCCAACTTTTTAGGATACAAGTTTTTACTTTTTTGGATTATTGGTCAACAAATATGCAAATGTATTAAAGTGTTTGTAATCAACTCCTCAGCAGCATGAAATGCTGCATGTTCTGAAGTATGGACAACACTTTCCTGTCCTACAAAAATAGCAAATGTGAATTTCTAAAATAGGTGGATTTCCCTTTGAAGGCTCACACATCTGAGAAACACAGTGGTAATGATGACAGCTGTAATGTTGTACAGATCGGTTTCCTGTCACCATGCTTGCTGAACTTCAGTTACAGCAAAGGATTTCATAAAAAAGTGGATCATAAAAACAATAAAATGATCAGTTTCAATCATTAAAACTCTTCCCATAACTGTTATTGACATAAATGTCAGCACCATCAAATATATAACAGACATCATATACAGAACATAAAGCAGCACTTTCTGTATTTCTGTATAAACAACAGATGTGACTGTGTGAAATGTGAAGGGCTTCGGTTACATAGATGATTATTATCAGTTTCCTGGAGCTTTATAGAGCATGTTACCTTCTTACCTTACTCTCATTAATCTAGTTTCCAGCAGCAGCAGTTATTGAAGATGACCATGTGCAATGAAAAAGATCTCTAAACTCTGTGGGTGAAACCACTTCAAAAGACAAAGCTTGCGTCTTGCTGGCAAACATTAGGGAACACTTAGTGGCTGAAGATTTCGCTGTGGAAATCAAAAGAAAAATCTTTATTTGCAGTTAAAACGGGTGAATGTCATTATTTTTGAAACATTTTATTGTTTGTATAGTAACTCAGAAATGTGTTGGTAACTAATGAGGCCACAAGGTGGAAGTGATGTTTACTAGTGTCACATAAAAGTGTTGCACAATCCAGGAAACAGATGCTTTTCCAGTGAGAGACGTGAACTTATTAAAAACCATCAAATAAAACATCTCTTTAAAGACTGAATATTCGCTAAATTTAGTCACTGGATTATTCTGGTTTATTAGTGCAGATGCTGCAGGTAGGTCGACAGATGATGATGATGATGATGATGGAGCAGATTAAGTCCTGCAGATCCATTTCAGGAGCTTCAGTTCATGTTGACATCCAACAGACTGGAGACAACATGAGCTCTCTGACTGTTGCATGATTGTTGTTGGTTCACAAACTGTGGATTAGTTCCTGACCAGCTGAAGTCATCACTGTGGTCAAATTATTTAGATCACATTTCTTTTAGGAACGTCTCCTTGTCTTGTCTTCTTTTCTCAGACTAATATCAGGGTGCCGAAAACCTTTAATACATTAAGTCATTGGAACAGGACACATGTGTGTATGTTTGTGGGTCAGACTCTGTTTTGCAGGAGTAGATCTTATAAAAAAAAAGGTCAATAAAAAAGCATAAGAGTCAAACCTTTGCGTTGTCTTCCTCTGATCTCTGCCTGATGCAGGAGTAGTTCAATTGGAAAAGCCATCTGTCTGGGCCTTGAGGGATGGAGCAGAGCTTTTACTTTGGCAGATCCTCGATACCATATTGACCCAAGCGATGTTTCCAATTAGACGCTGGTTTGCTTTAAAAAGGAGCGTCTCTCTTGGGAGTCGGAGCGGTTTCTTTCAGCCTCCAGGCAACAACTTCTCTTCACACTGCGTCCATTGTCAATCACTGCTTTTTTCTAACCTCGCCTTTTCCCTTTTTTTCCCTTTCAACTACCTAACTGAATCCGCCTGCAAAATGAAAGAGAGGCCTGAGCGACCATTCATACAAGTGGCCACTAACGCTGCATGTGTGCACCGTTTCAAACAGCTTATCTTGGTGCCATCGTGACGTCCTGGAGGCGGTTAAAGGGTTACATTCTTTACCACAAAAGATCATTGTTGCAGCCGTCTGAAAGGGGCGATGGGAGGATTCACATGTGAACAGCAGCTCACAACACAGTCTAGTTTAGACTGTAAACATGCTTCAAATGATGTTGAATCAATGGTTTTGGTTGAAATGTAAAAATGTCTTATTTTCTAGTGGTTGTGTCTCACCAATAGTTCTCCTCCTCACGTATTCTTGTTTTCCTCTCTTCATGATGAATAATATGCAGGGAGGGCTTCCTTACATGTTGTTAGGCCATCCTTCCAGGCCTGGTGACATTTTACTAAATTACGTAAATCTGCGTTACAGAGTGCATTTGAGATTTATTCCAAGAAGTCTTGTGTGATGCTGCAGCACTATCAACAAGATGATTCACTGACGCGGGAGTAAAGCTGGACTCTTCCAGTAAATGATAACAGAATTGCTTCCTTATCAAATAGACATCTGCTGTAATAGAATTTGTTTGTGTAGTTAAGAAAAGTTCAGAGAAAAGAGGTTTTTGATGAGATATTAAATAATCAGTTTCTATGCCAGAGCACAATCGAGGCTGTGATTAAAACCATGAATGGGTTTTTGAATATTTGGAGAAAAAACATTGAGTCTAATAATGAATTAAATATAGAACTGGGGGTCTCGTGGTCCACATTAACATGTTTTCCAGGTTGGAAAAGTGTAAGGCTTTTAATTAAGTTATATCTAAGCTCAGGCTTTGGGTTGATTTATAAGTTTGAATGGAAGATTTTTGACACTTTAATTAATCAATGAAAATGACTGGGAGTTGAATAATTTCAAATTAGAGTACACATTTTATACCTTCATGCAGGGTAATACTGAATCTCATTAAAGCAGTCTGCTTCATTTGGCATCTTTTTCTCTGCTCTACTCGTTGGCCTGTTGATGTGATCTTTGCAAATGAAGGAAAAACGCCCTTTAAGAAATTAAGCAGGACAATGAGCGTTCAGTATTCAAAGACATTTTTACATTAAATGCTGTAATCAATGAATGAATCATTAATGTCCTCAATATTCATCTGCTCTCTTCTCAAATGTCACCTTCATATCTATAACAAACAACGGCGGCTCCACTGTGCAGCAGAAAGATGACGTCAACAACCTGAAAGTTTCACACATTTTCCACAAAATTGTGATCCTGTTTTGTTTACTGCTGTCACTCTGCATGTCGGTGCTTTAATACCACTGGGTGTTTGGGTTTTTACTCGCTCACTGTGGATTGGAACGATGTTTGGCTCGGATTGGGAACATGTCAAAATAAAACAAATTAAAAAAAATATCAGAATGTGAACTTTAACACAAACATTTCACTTCCTATTAACGCTGACTGATGTTTTCTCGGAACAAAGCTGGTTCCTCATCAGCAAAACTCATTCTTTAAAAAAAGATCCTGGCATCAGTTCAGCACAGCAGATTACTGGAGGCAGTGTTCTTCCAAACATTAGCATGTCTGGCATCTAAAAGTATCTGCTGGTTCAGTGTGTCTGTGGTGT